>NW_004799285.1:7662-8702 GCF_000002075.1 Aplysia californica | reverse complement strand
TATATATATATATATGTGAGGCGAGCTGACAAAATGAGTTACTTCTCACAACCCACAAACTGAGATATTGGCTAAAAATCGACGCTACTTTGAAATTTATAGATTTTCTAATGATGACATATGCATAAAGTACAAAATGCCTTTTATTCGTTCATACTTATAAATTGTAAAAACTTCCGCTAAAGGCGTGACGTATCTATTTCCATAAGGATAACTTCCAAGAAGTAACTCATTTTGTCAGCACGCTTCACATAATTATAGTGTCTACTTCAGTAGTGAAAGGGGAAAACTTTCCCAAAATGTGAAGGAGAATGACGAAGTGGAAGGGTTTGGTGCCTGAACATCTCACTCAACGTCTCATAGTTCAGCAAAGCATGCGTCCCTCGACGTCCTTGCTGTTTGCAAGAGAAAGCTGCTTGACCTGACAGTCTACACAACGAGGAAAAGGTTGTCCCGTTTCCTGCAGTTACTACATTTCTGTGATCGTGCTGGACACACGGGCGCCAGGGGCAGCAGCAGAAACACTCACTGTAGCGCGGAGCATGCCGATGGCTCCATTTCTCTGATGTTGAGTGAAACCTACTATGATCTTTCTTGGTTGACAATGATCAAATGTTGTTGCGGCTTTTGGTGAGAACGACAGACCTAAACTTCCTTTTAAAGGAAACAACCAAAATTAAAAAAAAAAAAACCGAACGAACAAACAAAAAAACAAAAAAACAAAAAAACTAAACAAAACTAAAAAAACCCAAAACAACAACAACAAACAAAAACAACAAACAAAACAAAGAGTAGAAAAAATCGGCCTCTTGGCCGGGAAAATGCCAATTACTTTATTTCTTAACGAGGTGCTTTGAACACTACTTGAAGCATAACATGTTGTTTCGTTGTTTATATAATAACTTGACCCACTTTTTAGATTACTAAGCATTAATCAAATTTTAAGAAAAGTGTAAAGGGTCGTAACGTTAGATTTTATACAAAATAAAAAGTGATACATTTTATAATCGCTGTTATTAACACACACACACACACACACA
>NW_004799285.1:3732-4794 GCF_000002075.1 Aplysia californica | reverse complement strand
CACACACACACACACACACACACACACACACACACACACACACACACACACTCACTCACACGTACACACATGCACGCACACACATATACACATACGTACTCACTCAACACACACACAAACACACAGACAGACACACACGCACACACACACACAAACATAAAATATCACCCGTTGTGACTAGTGCACACAGATAAAACTGAAAACTTTAACTATAATCAAATACAAGTACTGTAGACGGTACAAGATATTCAACACTAACTCTCTCAGTGTTACAGTGGGTGGTTTGCAGATGTGGTTTGCCACTTCTTTTCTATCAAACATCAGCTGTTGTCCTTATCTCTTCGCCTTCGTTTTAGTGTTTGTTACTCTCTTATTGCAGTCCTGACTTCTAATCTTCGACACTCATATTACCTAATTGTGTTGCAAGGGCGGTAAAACTCTTTCTAAAGCAAATCAATGTTACCCTATCTCTTTCCCCAACACACAGAATTAATATGGACTACAAGTTCTATACAATTCAAAGCTCAGTTCATGTATAGTGCGACTTCTTGGACAGAACGATTCTACAGTCTTAAAATCTGATATGCTGTTGATATCAGCCCTGTTGTTTTGATGATGTCTCTTTTTTATTTGTGTAAATTGGCCATTATTTTGACGATACTGTTATGTTTGTTAGCCGTTACTGAAACTCAATACAATGTATTTTATCAGACTTCCCCCTTCGTTTCCTTCCACAGAAACTATCTCATTTCTTCTGTGTTTCTTTGGGCCAAAACAATTTTTCCGAGCGAAATCGGATCTGATCAGACCCACTCACGCAGAGCCAAGCCACACAAACACACGAGCGTGCTGATGACGTAATGTGAGTCGCCTGTCACACAGCTGTGAGCGTGCTGTCAGCCAAATAGGACCGACCGGCTGCTGGAAGAACCGATGCATAATATTATTGAATACTGGTCACTGCAGGATTCTCTGCCTATTGGACAATGAAAGTGAACATGTTTGCCTCTGGCTCTCTTTTTCTCTTTCACATTTTTGTTCCCACCTCTCCCGCTCACCCAG
>NW_004799285.1:0-2742 GCF_000002075.1 Aplysia californica | reverse complement strand
ACACACACACACACACGCAGAGAGAGAGAGAGGGAGAGGGAGAGCGAGAGAGAGAGAAAGAGAGAGAGAGAGAGAGAGAGAGAGAGAGAGAGAGAGATGGGGAGACCATATTGACACATTGTGTATGTGTATATTTAATAAGCACACTGTCAGAAGCCTGCTTTTTTTTATAGAACAATACTCAATAACGACAACAACTACAACAAAAGAAAGAAAATCCCATAAGCTGACTTTTCATTGACAGCTCTGCTTCAAGAGCCTCTTCAAAACCTCTCAGACATCAGGCGATGGCGGCTGTATATCTTCATATGTGCTATGCTTGGCTTTTATACATTTCGTTGCTTCTATGTTGATGTCTTTTTCCTCCAATTCTCCGGCTCCTTATTTGTAAGTATGCTTTCCATAAAAGGTAAAAGTTGCTTACACCCCTTCTTTCTCTCTTCCACGTTTTCACCCCCCCCCCCTTCTCTCTCTCTCACTTTCTCTTTTTCTTATTTTCTCTCGCTCCGTCTTTCTTGCCCATTTCTCTAATTTGTCCATCTTTCTTTCATTAAGATAACCATTGTGAATTTATTTTTGGCAGACATTCAGAATGTAATATGTAAGATATATAATTGTTTCCGTAACCTTATTTTTCATTCGCGTCTCACATCTCTATTTTTACATTTGCCCACAGATATATAGAAAAGCTGCTTCTGTAATTTCTATGCAAATCTAACAATTAATTTCCACCTTTTTTCCTCTTCATTTTTATCAAAACTTGGGCTTAAAACATTGGGTTTTTTCCTTCGTGATCTTATTTCATTCTCAAAGTTGAATTCTTTTGGTTTCCTGTCTATGCACGCCATCTGGCCATTTGTAACATGGTTTATTATTGTCATCGTCAAACTATGTTAACTTTGACGCAGAGACGGTTCATTAATTCATCGTTATTAAAGTCTGCTTGAGTTTGGACGTTTTGTTAGTAACAAAGGTATCCTGTTACATACTAGGTAATTCGCCCAACTCAGTGTATGTCTTCTTTATAGCCAGCGACCACTTTTGCCACCATAATTTCCTGTCTTCCTATACCGGCAGGTACATAAGGCAGAGAGCAGTCGACTCCACGCTTGTCTGTCCCTGGCCACGTCCCCCAATTTCGGCAAATCCAGGCCCTGGGTGATTACATCATTCCTTATTGTGCCTCTATAACTCCCAGTTGACCTTTCTCGTTTTATTTTTCCAGTTGGTTTCCAACACCATGTCTGATAGGGCAATCTTGTCTTCGGCATTCTTAGGTCATGCCACCTCAAAGGGACTAAAATTTTCCTACCGCCCACCTACACGTATGTATTTCCAAGTGGGGTTTATCCTCAAAACTGGCACTGATCATTTAAAATATTTAATTTGTTCACTTTTGTGATATCATTACATTTTTTCATTATTTCTTCCACTATTCACATTTAAAGCTCCCTTCTTCCCAACACAAAGAAAATAGTTTAGTTTTAATAGGTTTCACTACTGCCGTTAGTCTTGATGGACTTCCCAGTTTACATTCTGCTTTAAGAATAGATAAATGATTTGCTTGTTATTTCTTTATTAAGGGCTCAAATTAGAAGATAGAGTTTAAAGCAGTTAGAAATAGACTCACAGATCCAGAGATAGATAGATAGATAGATAGATAGATAGACAGATAGACAGACAGATAGATAGATAAATAGATAGATAGATAGATAGATAGACAGATAGATAGATAGATAGATAGATAGATAGATAGATAGATAGATAGATAGATAGATAGTACTGCCACTACCCATGTGATCCCCATCGCCCACCAAAGTTAGCAAAGCGCCCTGGTTGGCAAGCACTGGTCTAATAAATTAGTTTAGCTTTAGGTTAAGATTTATTTGATTTAGGTGAAGATTTGAGTCATAAAAGATACAGAATATTATGTCTTATAAAAAGAAGGAGTACTTTATACTTCAGCTATAGGGTGACTGTCGAGTAGGTAGCCCACTGTGCAGAAGCCAGATCAGTTGCATGTATGTATTCCAAAATGACAGTACACCAATTTGCAGAAATACTGTACGCTCGTAAGATCTTATGCAGTTGTGAGCACCGTAAAACTCTTTAAAAACAAAGGAAAGAAAAAAGAGGTAGAATATCCAGGCCTTAGTTAGTTAGGTAAATCCACACAGAATCAAGCGGTCCATTCTTGTATGCACGCCAAGACAATTAGAAAAGGGCCACACGATCAAGATTTTCTGCAGCTGGGCAAACGGTATAAATCCCTGCTAAGCTGTCGAATAGTAGTCGGATATCGACCTTTTCTATTCTTTTCTTTACAGCTTTTCTTTTCTTTTTTATTTTTCCCCCCAGAGCTACGAGTTACCCTTCACAAGAGCGAGGAAAAATAGCTCCCCCCCCAAAAAAAAACACACACCCCAAAACAAAAAAACAAAACAATCCCAGCAAAATATGCTGACGTAATTACACACAAACACACACACACACACACACACACACACACACACAGGAACACACCCACACACCCACACAGGGACACACACACATACATACAGGAACACACACACACACACACACCCACACACACACACACACCCACACAAGGATACACACACAAGGACACACACACACATACCCACACACACACACACACCCACACAGGGACACACACACACAAACACACACATTGATTTCTTGAATGTTCTCTCAGCTCATTATAGAGTCGATCTTACGTTG
>NW_004799284.1:18363-20881 GCF_000002075.1 Aplysia californica | reverse complement strand
AGAGAGAGAGAGAGAGAGAGAGAGAGAGAGAGAGAGAGAGAGAGAGAGATACGGGAGGAAGAACGAAATATTGTATTGAATCGCTCCAGCAATACCAAAATGTGTCCATAACTAGAGCGATAATGCCGAGATTACTGTCTAGACTGGGATAACAAATTGACCAAGATTTCTGGAATCTTTGCGGCATAGACATCAATTATTATGTGTGTCATTTATTGTTAATGTTCTTGCTCCTGTTGACGTTTGGTTTTGTTGTTGTTGTTGTTGGTGTTGTTGTTGTTGTTGTTGTTTTACTTTCCTCTTTTTGTTGTTATCATTATTGTTGTCGTTGTTGTTGTCTTGATGCTGTTGATGCTGTTGAGGGTGTCGCTTTGGACAAGTTTGTTCCAGTGCTGTTGAGGCTGGTGTAGATGATTCAGCCACACAGTCAATCTTGTTGTCTTAGTTACAGCAAACAATCATAGTATTATAACTGTTGTCTTTTAGTTACAGTAGTAAACAGTCTTGTTATTACAACAGTTGTCTTTTTTAAATGACCCGTTTAAAGGACTACAGATCGGTTATGTAAGAGGCAAATTCAACAAAACTCAGAAGAAAAAAATTAATCATTTTTTTTTCAATATGAAGAGCATCAACTCACAAGTTTTAAAAAAAAATTAGGTTTTCAAAATCCCAACCAAAATTGTCTTCAGCGATAAATGCTCCCCTAAGTTTTGTTGAAACTTGTGCAAACATGACCAAGTTATTGCGCTGTAGATCGAGATGTCTCCTTTTTCTGTCCGACTTGTCACACATCAGACACACCCTCTCTACTTGCCCTGACGCAAAGGGAGAATCTTTGGTAAAGTAAAGTTGTACACCACGCCCCCCCCCCCCCAAGCGACCCCCATATGTCGAAATGATTAACATCGGGGTAGGCAGTGTGGACAGATTGTAGCAATCATGTCTTACAGGGGCACTATGATTGTCTTACAGGGACACTATGATTGTCTTACAGTTGCACTATGATAGTCTGACTATGATTGTCTTACAGGGACACTATGATTGTCTGACTATGATTGTTCCACAGGGGCACTATGATTGTCTTACTATGATTGTCTTACAGGGACATTATGATTGTTTGACTATGATTGTCCTAGAGGGGCACTATGATTGTCTGACTATGATTGTCTGACAGGGGCACTATGATTGTCTGACAGGGGCACTATGATTGTCTTACCGGGGCACTATGATTGTCTTACAGGGATACTATGATTGTCTGACTAGGATTGTCAGACTATGATTGTCTTACTGGGACACTATGATTGTCTTACCGGGACACTATGATTGTCTTACAGGGACACTATGATTGTCTGACAGGGACACTCTGATTGTCTTACAGGGACAATATGATTGTCTTACAGGGGTATTATGATTGTCTGACTATGATTGTCTTACGGGGGCACTGTGATTGTCTTACAGTGGGTACTATGATTGTCTTACAGGGGTACTATGATTGTCTGACTATGATTGTCTTACAGGGGTACCATGATTGTCTGATTATGATTGTCTTACAGGGGTACTATGATTGTCTTACCGGGAGACTATGATTGTCTTACATGGGTACTATGATTGTCTTACAGGGGTACTATGCTTGTCTGACTATGATTGTCTTACAGGGGTACTATGATTGTCTTACCGGGACACTATGATTGTCTTACAGGGCCACTATGGATGTCTTACAGGGGCACTATGATTGTCATACAGGGGTACTATGATTGTTTGACTATGATTGTCTTACAGGGGTACTATGATTGTCTGACTATGATTGTCTTACAGGGGTACCATGATTGTCTGATTATGATTGTCTTACAGGGGTACTATGATTGTCTTACCGGGAGACTATGATTGTCTTACATGGGTACTATGATTGTCTTACAGGGGTACTATGCTTGTCTGACTATGATTGTCTTACAGGGGTACTATGATTGTCTTACCGGGACACTATGATTGTCTTACAGGGCCACTATGGATGTCTTACAGGGGCACTATGATTGTCATACAGGGGTACTATGATTGTTTGACTATGATTGTCTTACAGGGGTACTATGATTGTCTGACTATGATTGTCTTACTGGGGTACTATGATTGTCTGACTATGATTGTCTTACAGCGGTACTATAATTGTCTTACAGGGACGCTATGATTGCCTGACAGGGACACTATGATTGTCTTACCGGGACACTATGATTGTCTGACTATGATTGTCTTACAGGGGTACTATGAATGTCTGACAGGGACACTATGATTGTCTTACCGGGACACTATGATGGTTGTGATGCTCAAAGACGTGGGGAAAGGGGAGGGGGGGGCGAGACTGAAAGTACTTTTTTCAAGTCTGTTTTTAAGCCAAACGAATAACTTTTTCAGTTCTAGTATATTTATTGCCTCACTAAGAGTAGGGAAGGAAGGGGTGGGGGAGGCGGGGAGAGAGAGATGGAAAGAGAGAGAGAGAGAGAGAGAGAGAGAGAGAGAGAGA
>NW_004799284.1:14059-15522 GCF_000002075.1 Aplysia californica | reverse complement strand
GGAGGAGGAGGAAGAGGAGGAGGAGGAGGAAGAGGATAAAAGGGGCATGCATTGTAGAATATTTTTTCAAAGTTTGTATTTTGTAAATTAAATACTTAAAGCAGACTTTTGACATTATTTCACCACTCAACCCCACTTTTAAGAAACCTTCTCCTTATTTTTCCTCTCTCTTTGTCTCTTTCTCTCTCTCACAGACAGACAGACAGACACACAGACAGACACACAGACAGACACACAGACAGACACACAGACAGATTAGCGTAAACAAAAACTGACCCCTCTCATCATAAGCCAAGAACCACAACACCCTCTCACATCTGACAATGTCGACATTCCCCGCCCCAGAGTTGGTCTTTGTGTCGTGTGACAATGTCGACATTTCCCGCCCCAGAGTTGGTCTTTGTGTCGTCTGACAATGTCGACATCCCCCGCCACAGAGTTGGTCTTTGTGTCGTCTGACAATGTCGACATCCCCCGCCACAGAGTTGGTCTTTGTGTCGTCTGACAATGTCGACATCCCCCGCCACAGAGTTGGTCTTTGTGTCGTCTGACAATGTCGACATTTCCCGCTAAGGGAGGCTAGTTGTCCTTCTCCCCTCTTTCCATGGACACTTCAAAGCTCGTTTTGTGTCCTCAGTTACAAAGTTAGAATCGAAATTATTATTTATTTTCTTTCTGGGTTTTGTTTGGTTTTTGTTGGGGGTTTTTTATTTTGTTTGGTTTTTGTTTTTGTTTTTGTTTTTTGTGTTTTGTTGTTGTTGTTGTTGTTGTTTTGTTTTTGTTTTGTGTTTTTTTGTTTTTTTGGGGGGGACTATGTTTCATCTAATGCGGCTATTTTTTTCTTCTTTTTTTGCATGATGGGTTGAATTTTTTTTTTAATGTATTTTTAGTTTGTTTGCTTGTTTTCGTTTTCATTTTGTTTTGTTCGTTGTTTTGCTCTTTTTTATGATATGTGAGTCATAACATTTGCGCCAGGGGTGTGGCGTTAGATGCTTTGTCGTCGCACTCAGATGGTGTAAGTTCGAATCTCAAGTGAGGAGCAGTATATCCGTCTTTCTGCTTAGTGTGTGTTTCTCTCTGTGTGTGTGTGTGTGTATGTGTGTATATATATGTATGTGTGTGTATGTGTGTGTATGTGTGTTTATGTGTGTGTATGAGTGTATGTGGGTATGTATGTCTATGTGTATGTGTGTGTATGTGTGTGTATGTGTATGTGTATTTGTGTGCATGTGTGTGTGTATGTGTGTATGTGTATGTGAGTATGTGTGTGTGTATGTATATGTGTGTATGTGAGTGTGCGTATATGTGTGTGTATGTGTGTGTATGTGTGCATGTGTATGTGTGTATGTGTGTGTGCGTATATGTGTGTGAATGAGTGTGTGTGCATGTATGTGTGTGTGTGTGTGTGCGTGTATGTGTGTATGTGTGTGCGTGTATGTGTGTGTATATGTGTGTGTGCGCGT
>NW_004799284.1:10463-11717 GCF_000002075.1 Aplysia californica | reverse complement strand
TCTGTTGTTTCTGTCTGTGTGGGTGGTTGGAGGGTGTCACTGGTAGATCCTACTTCTTTTCTTTATCTCTGTTGTTTCTGTCTGTGTATATGGTTGGAGGGTGTCACTGGTACTGGTAGGTCCTACTTCTTTACTTTCCCTCTGTTGTTTCTGTCTGTGTGGGTGGTTGGAGGGTGTCACTGGTAGATCCTACTTCTTTTCTTTACCTCTGTTGTATCTGTCTGTGTATATGGTTGGAGGGTGTCACTGGTACTGGTAGGTCCTACTTCTTTACTTTCCCTCTGTTGTTTCTGTCTGTGTGGGTGGTTGGAGGGTGTCACTGGTAGACCCTACTTCTTTTCTTTCCCTTTGTTGTTTCTGTCTGTGTGGGGGGGGAGAGGGGGTTGGTGCTGCCGGGACGCTCTTTGGGAGGTTCATTTTGTTTTGTTTTTACTTCTTTTTTGAGGGGGGGTCTATTTTTGGTTTTCTTTTTGTTTTGGTTCCCTTTTTTAATGTTGTTTCTTTCTTTTCTTTGGTCCTGAAATTGTGGTAGTCCTTGGAGGTGGCGTGGGTCATCTATGTCGTGTGAACCGATGTTTCAGTATCTGGACGATATAGGATTGTCTTGTCTTGTCTTGTCTTGTCTTGTCTTGTCTTGTCTTGTCTTGTCTTGTCTTATTAAGTGAATCATTCATTGGTTAATCGAGAATGTCTTGCACCCCTAACAGTATAACAGATATGTACATTAATTAAATAATTCAGGGCGAGGTGTGTTTGAAAGGACAGCAAAATGTGCGTCAATAAACTAGCTCTCAGCTGTAAATGTTTTGATACCCAGATGTACATAATATAGATTATTGAAGAATCGTGAGATTTCGGATTCGAAGGTTCGAGCCTCAGCTCGGTCCGACGTTGTGTCCATGGGAAAGTCACATTACATAATTTCCCGCTAGGCTTGGTCCTTTCGGAGACGGACGTTAAACTCGGAGGTCCCGCCTCTTAAATAACCAAACAGTGTTGACAGGACCATTTAACCGATACCATTTCACCATTTTTATAGATTGTAATCATTTAAGAGGATGACTGCTTGAGCCTTTACTATCAAGGCCAACATGGACAATACATAACAATCATAATAATATATATGTATGTAAACTACAATGTATATCTACAATAAAACATAGCGTTTATATGGAATATACATTTATATAATTCATATGTCTATAACAAGAGAGGGTGTAACGACAGACAATGAGATAGACAAAGAGAGAGAGA
>NW_004799284.1:0-7490 GCF_000002075.1 Aplysia californica | reverse complement strand
GTGCGTGTATGTGTATGTGTTTGTGTATGTGTGTGTTTGTGTGTGTGTATGTGTGTGTTTGTGTGTGTGTTTGTGCTTTTTTCTGGTTGTGTGCTTGTGGGAAGCGGAGTAGGGGGTCCACTCTCTTCCATCTTATCAGATACAGATTTTAATCTAGTGACAGATTATTCCAGGGTGCCATTGATTGATTGTTCTTCTTTTTCTTCTCAAATTACTGGTGTATCTAGCTGAAGAATTGTTCCTTTCCTCTCGCTAAAAACCATCCACCTTTTGCTTAGCGTGTCTCTTTCAAGTGTCAAAACGACCGTAAAACCCCACACGGCAGCCCACAGACAGTGGTTGTGAAGGATTGAGCTATCTACATGTGGCACGTAGCTGACCGGACGACCAACGAGGGAGCAAGTAAGGATTATAGAAGAGTCCATAAATGTCATAAAAACCCCGAACTTCAATTTAATTGCAAAAGTTATGATTTTAGGTTCAATAGTTTGATTTACAACTCTAAAACAACTCCTAAAAAAAGGAGGATGATAGTAACGTCGGAAGCCGGTCAAATTAAGCAAAATGCTGTCATCACAGACAACTAATTACGGAAAAAACTAAAGTGTATCAAAACACCATCATGTAGCACCTCGTTTTAAAGACCTTGATGAGATACATCTGAATCCATGAAAATAACTATACTATTGTCCATTCCGTGCGAAATGTTTGTTATCTAATCGTCACAGTCAGCAAGAGGCTCAGGAGAGGGAGAGTTTAAGCAGCTGATTCCTTTGCACTCTCCACAAGCTAGTGAACAATCAAGTCCATGTTTTCTGCACGTGCATCGCTTTGACCGACAGTCTGACTTGCAATTGCACTGGATCATCTTCAATATAGTTGTTGTTCCTGTAGTGTCTGCATTTGCTGGAGGTAAATGTACACCGATTTAGCGTATATAGAGAGCCCAGAGGCAGCCAGATAAGGGAGCATTTCTTTCATGGAATGAAGATGTAAGTTCCAGTTTCCGGTTCTTTCACCCTTGATGAATCTCCTCAGTATATCCTGCATCTCCATATATTGAAGCCAAAGCCGTGATGTGTGACTAGTTAGAAGCTTTGATTTAGGTTCAGCAAATTTTGTTTCTATCCAGTAAAGTTCTTGACTTGAGGCTACAACGGCTGTGGATACCTCTTTCTTCATTATCTGATCAAAAAGCCAAAGACAAGATGAAAGATCTGAATCATCAATAAATATTATTATCTTTCATCTCATTTTTAGAGCATGTTTCTTCCATTTCCTCACCTTCTGATGCAGAGATCTCCCTCGTTTTGCCAGGAGCTTTTGTGGCTGAGTCTTTTTCTTCTGATACGATTGAAGGGAGAGCGATGTCGAAAGTACTGGAGGCTAGTAGGGCATTCAATACTGAATCAACGAGAAGGTGTCCCCTCACAGCTCTGGCAACTGCCTTTCCCGAGAGCATATGCACAACGGCATCTGGAGCATATATCACTTCGAAGAGCTCTCTCGTTGTCCAGACCCTGTCATCAGATGACCGATGGTTCCCAGGTAGCTCATCTGCCATATGAAACCCACCCAGTTGTAATATTAACGAACGTAGGCGACTGTCAGCAGGCTTACTGTCAACAATAAACTGAGCTTTCCACCTAAAGGTGACAATCCATATGTGCGGGACGGCAGCGACAGCGGCACGGCAGCGGGACGATAAAAATCGCTCCAACAGAAATATCAATGTCTGAATCCATAAGTGCGGTACGGCAGCGGTACGGCAGCGGTACGGCTGCGGTACGGTAGCGGGACGATAAAAATCGCACCCAGGAGCGATTCTGCCGGCACCGCAGCTCTGCCGCAGACAAAAATAAGAATGTGGCGGAATAGTTGACTGTGAAGAATCTCTGTTGCAGTCAATTCATTTGACACGGAAAACTTGCTGAAACCGTTGCACCCCTATGTCGTCGTTCTTCCACCCATTTTCTTGATATGCCCAAATGGTGCCTTCTGGGCTGTCCTGAATGGCAAAGGAATGGATGGACCTGTTCGTTATGCTAGTGACAAAAGATCAAGATAATTGCAACTTTACAAATCATCAGCAGTATTCGTTATTGTTTCATTAGCCTAGACAGTTTTGACTGAGTAGGTGCCATGCTGCTCAAAACAAAAAAGGCGCCAACATGCCTTCCCCTATTGAATTTACCACTTGCGATATCCACATTTCGTCCCGCTGCCGTTCCGCTGCCGCACGTATGGATTTAATGTGACTTGCGGTACCGCACATATCCTCCCGCTGCTGTGCCGCTGCCGCTGCCGTCCCGCACATATGGATTGCTATCTTAAGAGGTTGATCAAATGTGAGCACAGGCTTGACCTTGTATTTGGCTGTTCCGTACGATACAAAGTGGAGAGAGGAATATGTGCAACTCATGTTTGTGGGCGGCATGTCGATCATGAGCAAGAAGGTGATCGTGCTCTGACCAGGATAACGTCCTTCTGATACTTGTTACATGAGTCCAGACCAACCAATACGCGGTGTTCGTAGAGGCCATGAAACTTTCCATAATAGGTCTAGTTTTCTGGTGATATCTTCAAACCTGAAGTCCTGAAGCTCTTCATACTTTTACGAGATGTCAATCTTTGATGAACTGAAAAAGTGGACAGGGATCTGAACATGGGTGGATGTTTGAAGCGCAGTTACACTGGTACCTCGACGTATCAGCCTGGAAAGCTTCTCACTTGGGGTTGCTGTTCCAATGATTCCCATCCCATGGAAGGTTCATAAACCGTCCAGTGTTCTAAGGTTGTGATCAACATTGTCTGCCACAACCTGTATAAAGCTGTCACAACTTACACAAGAAAGACGTGTGCCTTGACTGGAGGCTGCACACTGTTCGAAGCACTGAACTTCATGATAAGAGAAACAGAATCCAAGACTGTACAACAAGTCAATTAGAGCCCGAGATCCATGAAGGTGATGCAGTTGCACACCTCATTGCTTGTATCATAGCTTGACCAATGGAAGCTGTTTTTAATTTTGTTTTCTTCTTTTTATTCATCAAATGTCTAGAGAAATAAAACGAGTGAAGCTGGTAAATAATTTATATTTTCCTCAAGATCACCGACCACTTCTCTAGGGAGATAAAGCTCTTTTGAGTTGTGTAGATCCCTTACGTCTGCTAAGATTAGTTTTGTGGCGGTGTGCATGATCCTAAACTTTTCTGTGGAGATTTCACTTTCTTTTTGTTGTTTCCAATATTGGTCTGATATCTTTTCAGCAGTCATCCGGATTGTGACAACACTATCCCTGCCCTGAAGGTTTGTGATGACGATGTCACTATCCACAGTTTTCATTAACTTTTTAACCCACGGTTAGCTGCTCGCGTTGTCATTCTCTTTCAGGAAAGAGACTTATACTTTGGAAACGGCTGTGAGTCGATCTTCGTCTTCAGGCCGTCCTTTCTTGTTTTTTCCTTCTGAGCCATGTGCTTGAAATGCCAATGGAATGTTTCTCCCAGTTCTGAAATTTATATTGCATTGTTGATGATAGACTGCGTCAACGCATGCAAATCCTGAGCATATTCAATGCGCCCTTTCACTGTTTCAGCCCACTTGTCATAAGGGCCTCATAAACACAACAGTTCCAAGTTAGCCTGACAGCTCGATGTGCGGACTTGATAAACATTAATATCGCCTTTCTTTCTCTGGTCTCTTTTAGATCTCCCACAAAGTAGGCAGTCATTGACAAAGTCAAATTTAGTGGTTGAAGAGCGAAGACTAGCTTTCTTTGAAGCAGACCTATGTTCTCTTTTCCTTCTCAAATCTCGCTTAATTGCATTTTCATTACTGTAGTCATGACGACACTTGGTGTGTAGAATCTGGCCAGGATAAAAGTCAAGCCTATTTTCACCTCTCGCACGACTTGCCTTCTGAAGACCAGCAACACCTTTGTGGGTCACCATATTTGTTTCCTGGCCGTAACTAAGTATGTCTCTGTCTGAGGGACCTGCAACAAAAATTGTACAAGCAAAACGATGCCAGAGTACACCGTGATAGTAACAATAAAATGATAATAACAATAATAATAAAAATATTATTATTATTATTATTATTATTATTATTATTATTATTATTATTATTATTATTATTATTATAATAAAAATAATAATAAGTTGACGGTGATCAAAATGTCACATGGACACAAAAACACCACCACCACACCATCATCAACATTAAGGGCATCATTAGTGACAGAAAAATATGGTTTATCCTTTATAAAAGTACTAATCGTCATTAAGGTCAATAATATTAGTACGTATACCAGGAAAATAACAAAACTATAATAAAACAAAACAATGGAGCCAGAATGAAATTTAATTTTTTTTTTTAACTGCATCAGCCCGGACTTGAACCAGGGACCTTTAAATGGACAGGTAAACGATTTACTCACTGCGCTACCGTGTAAGCACAAAATAATATGGTTTTTAAGGGTTTTTAATGTTGCGGGGTTTGTCATCATATCGGCTGTACGAGCACGATCACTGTTCTCAATGTAAATGATGTACAATTATGGATAAATAAATAAAAACTGCTGAGAGTGATGATTAGTTTTTTTTAACCAAATGAGGAATTTGATGGATTGCTTTCAGCATGATCACGTTACTGGTTTACCAGTGATGTGTTTATTTATTATTAGCAGTCATCACAAACCACGGTAATTAATTGGGTATTCCAATTAATTGATCATTGTTCTATTTGTACCTTGTCGTAAACTAAAAATAAACCAGGATCACTGCGCCAGCCGCATTACTATGGGAAAATTTAGCATGGCGCGTAGTTGAATGAGTTCTCTAGATTAAACGGATTTTTAGACATTTTTCTCCTTTTTTGATATGTTAAACAAAATGATAACAGCAAACAAATGCAACAAATTTAAAGTCTTTTGCAATTAAATTGAAGTGAAACTAGTTTAAGACTGATCTATTATGTCTCTCTTCGTCACACACTGGGATGTTTAGAGAGAGCAAGTAAGGATTATGTCTCTCTCCGTCACACACTAGGATGTTAAGAGAGAGCAAGGAAGGATTATGTCTCTCTCCGTCACACACTAGGATGTTAAGAGAGAGCAAGGAAGGATAATGTCTCTCTCCGTCACTCACTGGGATGTTTATTGGTGCTTGACCCGTCCGCTCCTTTAATCATCGAGAGTGGCGAGGCATAGATTTATACACCTAGATCGTGCTTATTATCGTGCCTGTTGCTTTTCGCTCTTCATAAAAATGTCGCCGCGAGTGAAGGGGTAGTACCTTGGAGTAACTATATAGGGTAGAACGATAGTCCCAGTGTAGTCCAGTGTGCACAGTGTCTTTTCTCTTTACTCTTAACCCGGCTCAAGTTGCGTCAAATGGCGACCTCTAGAGTGACTAAGTAATACGTCAGAGTTCACGGTCTAGGATGTCATAGTAAAAGTCTATGGGGGCGAGCCGAGAGAATGACATAAATTTGTCGTAGGTGGTATGTGTGTGTGTGTGTGTGTGTGTGTGTGTGTGTGTGTGTGTGTGTGTGTGTGTGTGTGTGTGTGTGTGTGTTTGTGTTTAAAAGAGAGAGTATAACTTAAGTATGTGTGTGAGTGGATGTGTTTGTGCGTAGATCTATGTGTTTGTGCGTGTTTGTGCGTGTTTATGCGTTTGTGTTTGTATCTACCCAAGCATATTATGTGAATGTTTCAGAGCTTTTGAAAGTTATTGTTTAGTGTGTATGCGTGTGAATGTCTGTACAGATGGGAATATATTTGTTTGAGTTGGCGTAGGTATATCAATATTGGGTAGAACTTATATACGGAAATAAGTATTAGGTTTGAACTACATACAGGGTTTTGAAGCCGGAGCCCTTACACCGAAGCTCCCTGCCTTGACCTGAAGTGTGCCATAAGTCGGAGACGGAAAACTGCCAGTCGTTGTCTCTCCGATGTCTGGGCAGGTGGTGAGGGGTGGGGGGGGGTTGTTGTTGTTGCTGCTCTTTCTCTCTTATTTTAGAATCAATAGACCCAGCATTTCACTACCTCAGAATTACAAAGTTCTATCTTCTCAAAACTATTTGGCTGTTTTGAGCTACTGAGGTCAAAAACTAAATCGCAAGAGGTATTCAAAGAACTACATTTGAAAAAGCTTGACATGTTGTGAAACTCGTAAAGTTTTGATTTCAAATTTCTCAAAACTAGGTACAGAGCAGAAAGAACATAATAATTTTGAAATAGTCATTTGTCTCAAGGTCAGAATCCCAGTTTGAGAATACATACATTGATTCCACAAAAGACTTCAAATACCAACAGTTTTATCGGAATCGAACCCTGACTTGCCACGTGTGATCAACACACCTCCCACTGCACCACGGAAGGGACATCCACCGGCAGACAGTGATGACATGATGTGTCCACAGATAGTGATGAAATGGTGATGTCCACAGATAGTTATGAAATGATGATGTCCACAGACAGTGATGACATGATGATGTCCACAGACAGTGATGAAATGGTGATGTCCACATATAGTGATGAAATGATGATGTCCACAGACAGTGATGAAATGGTGATGTCCACAGATAGTGATGAAATGATGATGTCCACAGACAGTGATGAAATGATGATGTCCACAGGCAGTGATGAAATGATGATGCCCACAGACAGGAACTGACATGATGATGTGTCCACAGACAGGAACTGACATGACAAGCATGAAGGAATAACTCACGACCTTCTCCCCCCCGCCCGCATGAAGTCCGATCACAAGACACAGGGTGATGGGGGAACAACTCGTCATCATTTTCTTCTCCATCATCAGCGAGTGATGTGCTCTTTGATGCCGCCCCTTGATGGCGTCCCTAGTTACAGAGGGAGACGCCCCCCCCCCTCATGGTAGAGGGCTCGCACGAGGCATTGAGCAGACGCGAGTTGTGTGTGAGATGACGGGAGCTTTTGTGGGCGGGGGAGGGGGAAGGGAGTCGGGACAAAGGAGTAAATGAGGGAAAGATGGAGTGAGGGCTTGGGATGGATTTATGGGGATGTTTATGAGGCTGACGTGTTGATGGCTGACCTGGGAGTGGAGGGGAAAAGGGAGGGTGAAGTGAGTGGAGGAATGGGCGTCAGTACTCACGAGAGGAGGCTGGAGTGTGGGGTGGAGGGGGGAGGAAGGTGTCAGTACTCATGTTGATGACACTATGATGATTTTGTTTGAAAGGGCTACCAGTTACAGAGTTATTTCTTATGTAGTTTGTTATTGTGTTATTGTTGAAACAGAGATACCAATCGGGATATTTCTTCCTTTTGAAAATATCGTTGTTAGAAAGAGATGGTGAAACTTTAAGAGTTGTGTCTGGTGTTGTTGTGTCTGGTATTATTGTGTCTGGTATTGTTGTGTCTTGTGTTGTTGTGTCTGGTGTTGTTGTGTCTGGTGTTGTTGTGTCTGGTATTGTTGTTAGGGACGCCAGTAGACGAGTTACGT
>NW_004799283.1:23123-24239 GCF_000002075.1 Aplysia californica | reverse complement strand
TGCATAAGGTCATATGAGCGCGCGGGACACATTAAACATTTTCAGTTGATAGGAAATTTTGAATTTTGCCCAGGTGGCGGCCGCAGCCTACTCTCATTGATCGATTTAAAACCATCAAGGGATCTTTCAGTTTTTCACCCTTGTCCGAGAGGGCTAGGTGTACATGTAGATCTTTCCTACCAGAAGATCAGGGGTGTGGCAGAAAGACAGCAGTAAGGAGGAGCCAAGGAGTAGCAGAAGAAAGGCTGCAGAAAGTGTCAGGGGCCCAGAGGAGGGGGCAAAGGAGGTGAGGGGGTGGGGGCAGAAAGTGGAGACGAAAGCAGACGACAGAACATTGCTTGAGAGGTGAAAGGAGACGGTTTTAGAGAAGAAAATGTTTCCGTCGCTACCCGGATTCGAACTCGGGACGTTTGAATGAGAGGCGAACACCTTTATCTCTAGGCCACGAGAGCCCCCCCCCCTCCCCATGTAGTATTTGCGTGACAGTACAAATGAAATGTTATTTTAGTTTTAGTAAGAGTTTTACGGCACTTGCAACACAATAAGGTCATATAAGTGCCGACGATTAAAGGTGTTACAAGAGAGTAACACACAAAAATGAGGAGGAGAGAGAAGAAGGACAATTTTTGATAGGAAAGAAGGAGCAAACCACACCAGAGCACCCGCCAACCACCCTTAATTGAAATGCTGTTGTGTGTCTGTGGACAGCAGTAAGTGGGTGGTTGGCGGGTGCTCTGGTGTGGTGTGCTTCTTCTTTCCTATCAAACATCTATCGTCTTTATCTCCCCTCCTTCTTTTGTTGTGTTTGTCACTCTCTTGTAACACCTCTAGTCATCGGCACTTATATGACCTTATTGTGTTGCAAGTGCCGTAAAACTCTTATGAAGAAACAAAGACAGTGGTAACTGGTAAGGTAAACATTACATGGTCAGCGGTAATGGGACGTGGAGATGGCTGGGTCAACATGGGTAAAGTGTCTGTGCTAATCCCTACACCGGGAGTGTGTCGGTTGTTACAGGGAAGACTAATGTTTGTTGATTCTGTCATATTGGGAGGCTTATCTCGCTACACTCCTTGTTCACATGGAGGGGGGGGGGATTGGAGAGAGGGAGGGGA
>NW_004799283.1:19487-20653 GCF_000002075.1 Aplysia californica | reverse complement strand
TATATATATCTATCGAAATACGTCTCTTATGAGCCGTTTCCTGCTAGGTTACTTGACATTCCTCTACATACCCACTATAAGAATGTGCAGGCGACTCAGCAGTGTAAGAAACTAGACAGCTAAACATTATGAGACCCGGACAAGTTCTATATACATAACACAGTGTTTTCACGGAGTTCTGAAGTGGTCCTTGAAATAATGACTCCCTCAGTGGCCTCTCAGTCAATGACTTTAGCACAATGAGCGGATCTGTAACAGTGTGACGTGTTTGTGTTGGATATATATGTCGGTGGCCAAGTGGTTAGGCTCTCAGACTCGCAACCGTGGGTTCGAATCCCGTCAGGGACCCGACGTTGTGTCCTTGGGAAAGGCACTTTACACAAATTTTCCTCACTTCACCCAGGTGGGAATGGGTACCCAGCAATAGACAGCGAAAGGCCTAGTCAGTCTGTTAGTGTTTGAGCGCTTTATCAGCTGCTTGCACTGTTTGCTTCCCGGGAAGCTGAGAATGTTTCTGAGTGTTCTATGGTCTGCTGGGGTAATAATATAGTGTAAAGCGCATAGAGCTTGCTGTCGAGCGGGGATATGCGCTATACAAATGCTATTTATTGATTTATTTATTATCATTATTATTATATCCATAGATCTGTGTTGTCATATCATAGACCGCGCACTCTGACGTATTTCCGGGTCACCATAGAGCGCACAATTAATGTTTGTTGACCGAGTTGGAGTGGAATTAATTGAGGACGGGGAGGGGTTTTTTGTTCGTATTTTTGTTTGTTTTTGTTTTTGTTTTTTTGTTTGTTTCGTTGTTAGACCAGAAGTGGTTGACGGGTGCTCTGGTGTGGTTTGCTCCTTCTTTCCTATCAAACATCTATCGTCTTTATCTCTCCTTCTTCTTTTTTATGTTTATTGCTCCCTTGTAACACCTCTAATCTTGGGCACTTATATGACCTTATTGTGTTGCAGGTGCCGTAAAACTCTTACTAAAACTAGAGCTAAACAAATCAAAAGAGCCCAATGTGTACTGGGTGTAAGTTGTGGGCACATAGGATATACCTGTGTCTAGTCATCATCATTGCCTCTCTCACCCTGCACCAGGGTATAGGCCACGGACAAACACTTTCTCACCCTGCACCAGGGTATAGGCCACGGACAAACAT
>NW_004799283.1:18583-19387 GCF_000002075.1 Aplysia californica | reverse complement strand
CACCAGGGTATAGGCCACGGACAAACATTTTCTCACCCTGCACCAGGGTATAGGCCACGGACAAACACTTTCCACCTTTCCCTATCCTGGTCTCGTCGCTTGATGTCACTCCATGTCTTCCCACTTTTCTGTACATCCATGTCCGTGACTCTTCTCCAGGTTCCACGAGGTCTTCCCCTTGATCTTTTCCCCTGTGGGTTCCAATCTAACACTTTCCTTGTTGTGCAGCTGTTTGACTACCTGAGAGTATGTCCAATCCGTCGCCACCGCCTTCTTCCCACCTCATCTCTGACCGGGCTCTGTCTCGTTCTTCCTAACACGTCATCGATGTTTTTTGCTCAAACTGACGACAGGGATGGTGGGGGTTGTTACATCGGACTTTCCCGAATCTTGAGAAGCGCGTCGCCTTTTGCTTTGCACTTTGTGGATATCATAATGAAGATGTTATTTCTCAATATTCCAGTTGAATGAAATGTTGAAAATGTTGTAGTGTCCCTAAATGTCTTGATATATGGGAAACCCCAATCGCGATCTCAGTGACAGTGCTTTCTTGTCCTATCTCCATTTTTAATAACATTGAAAACAGTTCATAACAAAGAGTGAGCTTAAGAAGAAGTCACATTTTCACTGTTTAAAAAATTGCGGATACGACAAGAAAACTCTGAGGTCGCGAAATGTGGCCAACCCTAACTCTAACTGGGCTAAAACTTTATTTCTTCTTTCCCCTTTCTGCAGGCTCAACGTAGAACACAGTCCAACCGCCCAAGACAAACCTTCCAGACGTCCTGAACCCTTCATCACCCC
>NW_004799283.1:14596-17939 GCF_000002075.1 Aplysia californica | reverse complement strand
GGTGATGTTGTTGTTGTTGTTGTTGTTGTTGTTGTTGTGGATAGGAAGAGGAGTCAGGAGAAGAAGGACGCACAGGTGAGGGGAGAGTGGTAGTAGTGATGTTGTTGTTGTTGTTGTTGTTGTTGTTGTTTTTGGTGGTGGTGGTGGTGTGTGTGTGGGTTGTGGTGGTGGTGCTGGTGGACTGTCGGGCATTGTTCTGGGGTTTGGGGTTTTAAAAATGTTCTTTTTATTGTGGTAAGTGTTTTACTGCGCTCGCAACTGCATAAGGTCATATGAGCGCTTGCATTCCCGGGGAAAACCCAGATGTCACCTAAAAAAGGGGAGAAAATGGAAACAGAAAGAGTGAACGTCCGTGCTCTCAAAATGAGTAGAGCTTTTCATTTTCCCTTTTTAGTTATAGTTGTAGTAGAGGTTTTACGGCGCTCGCAACTGCGTAAGGTCATATGAGCGCATACGACAAGACTTCGCTGTTTTATCTGTGGGATCGTTTGCGAAAAAGAAACTTTGATTTTTAAAGAATGCAACAAGGCAGAAATACAACTCACTAAAAAAAGTTGTGACTTAGGTCCTAGTTTGGGAGAACATCACAGCCGTGTACTTTCGAAAAAAAACTATCGAAAAAAACCCTATCAAAGCCGTGCACTTTCGAAAAAAAACTATAAAAGCCGTGCACTTTCGAAAAAAAACTATCAAAGCCGTGCACTTTCGAAAAAAATCCTATCAAAGCCGTGCACTTTCGAAAAAAAACCTATCAAAGCCGCGCACTATCAGAGCCGGGCACTTTTGTGCGATATCGATACATTTAGATTGCTGATTACCAAAAAAGTATAATCCAACAAGTTAAGTAACCTCAGCTTTTTATTGGGCTTAGGATCAAACATCTGTTAGATTTTGTATTGAATGAATAGGTTTTTCAGGTATAAATACATATCTACAGGACAGGGGCGGTATACAATCATATCTACAGGACAGGGGCGGTATACAAACATATCTACAGGACAGGGGCGGTATACAAACATATCAACAGGACAGGGGCGGTATACAAACATATCTACAGGACAGGGGCGGTATACAATCATATCTACAGGACATGGGTGGTTTTTAAAGTGTTGGGGCAGCCTTTCCCTGCTCATTCAGGATAATAATTGAAGTTGTGAGACTTATCCGTCTGCGTACATTTGCGTGTTACACATTCTTCATTCTTTAATGGTAGTGCCTTTTTGTTAGATCTTTTTAAAAAATCTCATCTTATAATAAATGGCCTGGAACTCGCTCTGTAGAAAGACGAAGGACTGTAATCGTTGGATGGAATCTACAATCTAATTGTATCGATATCGTCAAAAAGTGCGCGGCTTTGATAGTTTTGTCTCGAAAGTGCGCGGCTCTTTAAATGTCTTGGCAGCACTTTTTCTGAAAACGGGTCCGAAGACAGAGAAATAGAAAAATGTGAACTCAAAAAGCCAACGCTGCCACCTACCAGCTCGCACCACTCCTATCTCACCCAAACATCTCCATGGACAGTAAGAGACAGCTTATCACCTCAATATTCATACCAACATTATGCTACCGGTGCCAGACCAGGACATGAAGTAAAACCCAAGAAAGCAAAATCGAAATGTCTCCGCAAAACCCTTAACATCGCAAGACGAGACAGGCAGAGAAATGAAGAAGTAAGAGCAGCTATCGGCACTGAGTCCTGCCTGCGTTAAATAGAAAGACAGGATAACATTGTTTGGCCACCTGTTACGTATATCACTTGGCCAGCCAGCCTCGAGAGCCTACAACACCAAGCACTCAGGCTATAAAGGAAGAGGAAGGCCACGCAAAAGGTGGATCGAGGGTGTCAAGGAAACCTTGAGAAAACGTAATATCACAACTGAAAGTGAAAGAGCTGCGGAGCTGGCCTACCATAGAAAACTGCATCTCCCCTCGACGCTTAACGGCAACAGAGGATGAAAAAGTAAAAGTCTTGCGTGGCTAATTTCCCCCTAGTTTCCCTCTGGAGTCTTCCTGTGTCAACACATCTTGAGTCCTGTGTCAACACATCTTGAGTCCTGTGCCAATATCTCTAAGTCTAAGTCAGTAAACCAACGGCTGCCTTGATGCAATAAACACCTGATTACTTTACCATCTCAGTCTCCCAGCCCTTGCCGTAGGTCCAGTCAACAAAAGATCTAGTTGTTTTATTATTGTATGTGAGAACACGTGTGAATATGAGACCTCCGAGATTTTTCGCCCTTGTCCGAGATGCCTAGGTGTAGATCTTTCCTACCATAAGATCAGGGGTGTGGCTGAAAGACAGCAGTAAGAAGGAGCCAAGGAGTAGCAGTAGAAAGGCTGCAGAAATAGTCAAGAACCCTGAGGAGGGGGCAGACGATGTGAGGGGGTGGGGGCAGAAAGTGGAGACGAAAGCAGACGACAGAACATTGCTAGAGAGCAGGAAAGGAGGGGGAAAAGAGACGACAGAACATTGCTAGAGAGCAGGAAAGGAGGGGGAAAAGAGACGACAGAACATTGCTAGAGAGCAGGAAAGGAGGGGGAAAAGAGACGACAGAACATTGCTAGAGAGCAGGAAAGGAGGTGAAAAGAGACGACAGAACATTGCTAGAGAGCAGGAAAGGAGTGGGAAAAGAGACGACAGAACATTGCTAGAGAGCAGGAAAGGAGGGGGAAAAGAGACAATTTAGAGAAGAAAATGTTCAGTCGCTACCCGAATTCGAACCCGCGACTTATTGGATGAGAAGCGAACAACTTAACCTCTAGGCCACAAGAGCCCCCAGGGCAGGGAGGGGTGGGGGTGTCTGTGTTTTTTTGGGGGAAATTTGGTGGGGAGGAAAGTTGGGATGGTGGGGGGGGGGTGGTAGGAGGATGAGATACAAAGCCAGTCGTGGTCAAAGATAGAGATAGATAGAGCACATGACGGGGGTTTTATCTCCTTATCAGGGGGCTACACCTCTCGAGCTCCATCGGGAATCCCCGCGTTATCCCGGGCTCTTTCATCAAACAGAATCTTTGGGGATTCTTCATTCCTTTTCGCACACGATTTGGTTTTTTTGGGTTTGTTTAAAAAAAAATAGTTTTGGCGTTTTCTCTTAGCCCCAACTTTGTTGTTGTGTTTTGTTCTGTTCTGATGTTTTCTTTTGTTTCCACTTTTTAAAAAAAGTTTTCACATATTTTATTTTCACTTCTTTGTTTTGACCAAAGAGTTGGTTTGGGCTTTGTTCTGTTTGTTTTGCCGTTTTCCTTTCCTTTGTTCCTTTCCTTTGTTCCTTTCCTTTGTTCCTTTCCTTTGTTCCTTTCCTTTGTTCCTTTCCTTTGTTCCTTTCCTTTGTTCCTTTCCTTT
>NW_004799283.1:13366-14496 GCF_000002075.1 Aplysia californica | reverse complement strand
CTGTTGTTGTTGTTGTTGTTGCTGTTGTTGTTGTTGTTGTTGTTGTTGTTGCGTTTCCTCTGATTGGAGACATTTGTCAATTCGATAGTTACAAATCGGGAGCAGAGACAAAATAAAACAAATGGCAAAAAAGAATCCAAAAGCTTGACATTTTGTGAAACTCAAAATTTTGTACGTCAAATTTCTCAAAATCGGGCACTGAGCAGATAGAACTTTGTAACTCTAAGATAGCGACAGATGAGGATTGAGGACTTTTCTTTTCAGTATACTTCGTGAATGTATTGAACGTCTTTCCCAATATAAGCCACTTTGACTTTTGACTTTATTAATCTTTACTGAAAAAAAAATATATTAAAAGTTTAAAGCTTGAGGCATAGTACATGCAGTACAGTTTTAGTTTATTAAGGATTTACGGCGCTCGCACTTGCATAAGGTCATATTATGAGAGCCAAGGGGTGGATGTCAATAGAGAAGTTCAAACGGGGAATCAGGATTACTCTGCTCTCCTCTCTAGCCTCAACAGCACAAAAGTCTGCTTCGACTATCAAGGCACCCCGGAAATAGCAGTTCACAAGAGAGTGACAAACATACAAAAGAAGTAGAGGCAAAATTATGATAGTAAAGATGAGGAAAGAAAAAGCAACCAGTTCCCCCTATGTTGTTCCGGCACAGTATGAGCAACACATTGATCAATATCCCTCTTTATCTTCTATACATATTATATTTGTGAAAGTTCGTCACTTTGGCAGCCTAAAACTTCCGAACCACTCAACTTTTTAATTTGACAAAATTAATGGTCCTTCAGAATCATTTAAAAGGTGCACAGTTTTATTGAGGAGCCTGAAGTCAGTGTAGTTTAATTTTCAGTTTTTCATTAGTTTCGTTTAGATCTAACTTTTTGAAAGTCCGTCTTCTAAGGCGCCATTGTAAATGAGTGAGGTTTCTTTTCAATAGCAATGCGCACTTGATTCCACACCTTTGAAATTCTGGAGTGTACAACCACGAAAGCGGAAAAAAGAATCAACCTATACATCTATTATTTATTGGCAACTTGGAAAAACATGTGTCACTTTTCTCTCAAGATTTATTGCTCACTTCCAGTAGAGTATAAATATAGCAATAATAATAAT
>NW_004799283.1:11444-13266 GCF_000002075.1 Aplysia californica | reverse complement strand
TAATAATAATAATAATAATAAATGACATTTATATAGTACTCAACCCCGATTTACAATAGAGTACAACGTACAACAGTAGCATAAAACTTTGTCCTCTGACTAAAGAAAATCATTCAAAATGTTCATCTTATTAATTTAATGACTTTCATTGATGTTAATGCACCGATCATTCCTTTCATTGAAAGGGGGCCCAGCGAGTATATTGTATTATATGTGTCATGACGCGGTGGGATCAAACAGGCGCTTGTCAATGTATGGGTATGTGGAGTTATTACGTACTTACCTACTACCCATTACGCCATCTGGCGTTTAAGGCAGCAACAAACTTAAGGATCTCCAGCTCCGTCTGTTTTGGGCCATCTTGGTCAACGTCCCCCACGAATGGTTCCCAGACTTCATGAGGAGTTATTGGTATCATCTTATAGCGTATTCATTGACCTTGCGTTCTTCGATAAAGAAATACCCATCTATCTTGAATAGAAGTCGGGATATTTGCAATTGAAGGAGATGAGGGTAGCCTAATTTAAGAGGAAAAATTAGCGAGAAAATGGCCTCCAACGTTTGGTAATTCGAATAGCTTGAGAGTCCTTGACCGCAGAAAATTCCCATATGTTGTGCAATTAATCAACGTTTTTCAGCAAAATTCACGTGGAACTGTGTTTTTATATGGACATAAAAGTTGTTGAGCCAAAAAAGAAAAGAAAAAAAAATTGTCAAACTGAAGAAAAAATGCCGATATCTTCGATTTCATTATTTTGACGAGCGACTGATTTCACCACGATGCCTCACATATAACGTGTTGGTCCCCTTTGGAAGACGACACCAGGGTGGCCACCTGAGACCTGTAGTCTCCAGCTAGTGGTGGGAGTTCTTGCGTCTGACAGGTCTCCGCCAGCCAAACAGACGTTTCACGGACAGTTTTTACCATCTTTCCCAATTGCCATATCAGCCCCCCCCCCCCCAAAGAAAAAAAAATTAATAAAGAATAAACATGTTCAAGGTGCTAAGCCCCAAATGCCAGGTCAGATGACGACACTCGTAGCGAGTTGGGCGGTACATTAATACTAATAAGACAGCACATCTCAAATGTGCTCCTGCCGACTAGTGCTGAAACCACAGAATTCTACACTTAGAAGTGTAGAATTCTGTGGCTGAAACATAGCCCGCAGTAGGCAGTCTAAAAATAAACGCGATAGACCGTACGCTATTATCTTTTCCAATATATTATGTGAGCCCCGGAGTTATCAATCGGAGTGCTCAAGTGAATTGTGATTGGTTCATTGTCTGTAGGTTCCCGATTATTGCAAGGCTGGAATCGTAGGAATCGACTCCGAACCCAATTACTTACTTTTTAACGATGAAATTTCTTCCGGTGCTTGGCTCCGAACATCTTCAGGATTTGGGATCGCCTTGATTTTGGAACACTACAAAACAACAACTTTTATTTGTTTTAATTAAATTTAAAAAATAAAGAAGATTTTAATGATTAAAGTAGCAATTGGTTCATGTAAAAAGAAGTCGAAACCTTTTCTAGTAGCACTAACCGCGGGAGTCGGTTCCGGAATCGATTCTTCGCCCAGCTCTAACCCCGAGCCCGGCACATATTTAATATTTTATTAATACGAGGAGAGAGCGCGTTTGGTTTGCGGGTGCTCTGTTGTGGTTTACTCCTTTTTTCCTATCAAACACCTATCGACCTTATCTCTCCCCCTCGTTCTTTCCTATCAAACATCTATCGACCTTATCTCTCCCCCTCGTTCTTTCCTATCAAACATCTATCGACCTTATCTCTCCCCCTCGTTCTTTCCTATCAAACATCTAT
>NW_004799283.1:10445-11344 GCF_000002075.1 Aplysia californica | reverse complement strand
TTTCCTTTGTTCCTTTCCTTTGTTCCTTTCCTTTGTTCCTTTCCTTTGTTCCTTTCCTTTGTTCCTTTCCTTTACCTTTTTGTTTGGACGTTTTATTTTTTCTTCTGACGTTTTCTATTCCTTTTCGTTTCGACGTTCCCAATTTTCATTTTGTTTCGCCTGGGTTTTTTCCCCTTGTTTTTTTCCCTTGTTTTTTCCCCTTGTTTTTTTTCCTTGTTTTTTTCCCTTGTTTTTTCCTTGTTTTTTTCCCTTGTTTTTTTCCTTGTTTTTTTTCCTTGTTTTTTCCCCTTGTTTTTTTCCTTGTTTTTTCCCCTTGTTTTTTTTCCTTGTTTTTTCCGACCTTTATCGCTTTTTTATTTTTGTAAATTGTTTTTGTTTTTGTTCGGACATCCCCCCGCCCGTGTTAATTGACGTGTACAATCTTCCCCTGCTCCTGTCGAGATCTCGGAGTTGAAAGAACCGCAAACACTTCCCTGTCGTTTTGATTCCACGCTATCGTTTCGTCCTTTTCTTTCTGCCGATGTTTCGCTGTTTACATCGTCGTCCTACGTTCATTTTTAATTGACATGCGCAAGCCTCTACTTCCTTTGACATGATCTCACCCTTCCTAGAATTTCCAACAAATTCCTGCTGTCTGGATCATTTTTCTTCTTTTTTGCTTTATTTTTTGTTGCTCGCTGGTCGCTTCACTGTGCTGATTTCGTTGTTTTTGTTGTTGTTGTTTTGTTTTTTTACAGAATCAACAGTTCCATCTCTGTGTATTGGTTATTCAGTGTTTAGTTAATTTACTTTTCTTGTTATTTGTTGAATAGTTGTAAAGTTCATACAGTATACTGTAGAGCAAGACGCACGCTAGATAAATGCAATTATTTTGAGTACATATATTATTATTATTATTA
>NW_004799283.1:9031-10064 GCF_000002075.1 Aplysia californica | reverse complement strand
AACATCTATCGACCTTATCTCTCCCCCTCGTTCTTTCCTATCAAACATCTATCGACCTTATCTCTCCCCCTCGTTCTTTCCTATCAAACATCTATCGACCTTATCTCTCCCCCTCGTTCTTTCCTATCAAACACCTATCGTCCTTATCTCTCCTCCACTTTCTTTCCTATCAAACTTCTATCATCCTTATCTCCCCGTCCTTCTTTCCTATCAAACACCTATCGTCCTTATCTCTCCTCCTTCTTTGCTATCAAACATTTATCGTCCTTAAATTCTCTCCCCCTCTTTCTTTCCTATTAAATGTCTATCGTCTTCATCTCTCCTCCTTCTTTCCTATCAAACATCTGTCATCCTCTTCTCTCTTTCTTCTCTCCTGTCAAACATCTATCATTCATATCTCTCCTCCTTCTTTCCTGTCAAACATCTATCATCCGTATCTCTCCTCCTTCTTTCCTATAAAACATCTATCGTCCGTATCTTATTATCTCCTCCTTCTTTCCCGTCAAACACCTATCGTCCGTATCTCTCCTCCTTCTTTCCTGTCAAACATCTATCCTCCGTATTTGATTATCTCTTCCTTCTTTCCTTTGTTTTCTTACTCTCCAGTATGAGTAGTTCATGTATTACTTCTAATATTTGACAAATGATCTATTTGTGTTACAAGTGTTGTAAAACTCTCACTAAAACTAAATGAAAGCGGAGGAGAAGGTGTCATATCCCTGTAGTAGTAGGAACAAATTTGTTTTATTTCTCTTTCACTTCAGTCAATAAAAGAACAAGAGATCATGAAATGTAAGTAACTTACTGAGACAACTTTTCCTATTTTGGAACAAACCGGTTCCATAAAAAAAACCGCACCAAGGTAAACAAGTTTTTAAAATGCACAGGAAATTTATGTAGCCAACGCGGTACCGATACTGACACTGAAAGTAATTTGCCATTTACACACAAAAAAAGTCTCATTCAGATGTCTAGATTCTTGATAATATAATGTTTCACATGATCGTTGGTCGTGGCAAGCTGGAAAATAATA
>NW_004799283.1:7827-8556 GCF_000002075.1 Aplysia californica | reverse complement strand
ATGGATACGATAGTAAAACACGACGTGCGGATAGGGTTAAGTGGTGGTACAGAGTTCCCCACGTCGTATGGATACGATAGTAAAACACGACGTGCGGATAGGGTTAAGTGGTGGCACAGAGTTCCCCACGTCGTATGGATACGATAGTAAAACACGACGTGCGGATAGGGTTAAGTGGTGGTACAGAGTTCCCCACGTCGTATGGATACGATAGTAAAACACGACGTACGGATAGGGTTAAGGAAATACTGCCTGGCCCCTCACGTATTGATCTGCCTAGTGCCTGTGGTGCTAGCCGTTGAACATCTGGCGTCAAGATATGTGAGACAGCGTGGTGGAATCAGGCTGTCGTCAATTTTTGGGCTTGTAGAGTTATTGGTATCATCTTAAAGCTTGTTCACTTGTCTTTTGGGGGGTAAAAAGGTATCAAGTTATCTTGAACACAAGTCAAGATATTTGCAAATGAAGAAAGTCGGGGTCACCTGTTTTCAGAGGTAAAGTTAGTGAGAAAATGGCAGCCAAAGATAAGTTATTTCCTTAGCTTACGAGTCCGTGGTAACTGAAAATTTACATTTTTTGTGCCTTTAATCAACGTTTTTCAGAAAATCCACACAGAAATGAGTTCTTTAACGGGCATGAAAGATGTTGAGCGAAAAAACAAAAAGTTGATAAAAACTCACAAACCTGAGGAAAAATGCAGGTTTCTTCACTTTGATGATTTTGACGAGA
>NW_004799283.1:5916-7652 GCF_000002075.1 Aplysia californica | reverse complement strand
TGCCTCACATATAGACGAGAGGCTGATTCCACCACGCTGCCTCACATATAGACGAGAGGCTGATTCCACCACGCTGCCTCACATATAGACGAGAGGCTGATTCCACCACGCTGCCTCACATTTTGTATTTGCCGTACACCGACTTGTTACGCCTTGTTTTGTTTAACGTTGGTGCTGTGGGTGGTTAGAGGGTTTTGAGATGTGGTTTGCTCATTCTTTCCTTTACAAAATTTGTCGTCCTTATCTCTCTCTTTTGGGTTTGTTACTCTCTTGAAAAACCTCTAATCTTCCTTCGGCACTTATGTGACCTAATTTTGTTGCAAGTGCTGTAAAACTCTTACTGAAACAAAAAACTTTAACGCTGAAACTTTTGCTTTGGATTTTTTCTTCTCAGAAAAACGCTAAACGTCTGGTCTAACAGGGACACCTAAACTTCATTTCCTGTTTCCCACATAGCCCTGGCCTATTTCTCACTTTTACCAGTTTAAATGATTTTGACCAATCGTGGGCTAGCAACGTTTATTTTCTTTTTCTATAATGTGTTCAGGTGTTGTTCCATATTTAGAAATCTGCAAGCAACTTCAACGAAGCATTCCCGGGGCACGACATACAGCCAATGGACTGGAATACGGAACTGTAACTGGTCGCTTTTAAACACAAGTGGGGGGGGGGGGGTTATCCCTAAGAATGCTGCGGTTTTTTTGGGGGGGTTTTTAGAAAGACGAAAGTAAAGTTTTTGAACCCTTGTTTAGTTTCTTTAAAAGACAAGAAGAGTTTTCTCTATAACCAAACAAATATACACGTCAAAGAAACCAAACTCCTCATCTTGGTAGGGCAATGCCCACTTTTGGTGTAGGTCAAGATTTCTGGAAACCCCCAAAATCTGGGTTAGCCCACCTGTCCTTAAAAGCTATAACCAATTAAGAAATTGACAGTATTAGATGTTGAAAAAGTTGACCTAGTTTAGGGGTTGGCTATAACTTGCTGTGACTGGTTGGGTTTGTTTTTTAAGCTGTTAGATGTCTAGGGTCCCTGGTCTAGAGGTTAGGTGCTGCTCTGTGGCGTGCTGCAGACTCTAGTTCGAGTTCCGAAAGGGGAGAACTTTTATCGAGTATCTCGGTCCCAGTGCAGGATTGCGTATGTATCGCTCTCATTCCGGGTGAGACCTAAACGGCAGAGTCGGAAGCTGGGCTCCTTTTTGTGTAAGTGTTTGACAGCGCTCGCAACTGCATAAGGCTATATGAGAGCGCGGGACACATTGCAGATTTTCAGTTTGTACGAAATATTGAACGTTGCCCGGGTGGCTGTCGAAGCCTATTCTTAACGAATTTAGGAGCACAAAGGCATGTTTAATTTGTGCAATTTACACTTTGAATATTTTCAGTTTGTAAGAAACTTTTCAATGTTGCCCAGGCGGCGGTCGAAGCTTATTCTTATCGATTTTTTTAGCACTGAGGAATGTTTAATTTCGCGACTTGCCGATTAAACATTTTCATTTTGTAAGAAATTTTGAATGTTGCCCAGATGGCGGTCGAAGCCGATTCTTTTCGATTTTAGGAGCACAAAGGAATGTTTGATTTGCCCAACTTGCACACGAGACGTCCAAGATTTTTTTGCACCTTTGTCTGAGAAGGCTAGGCGTTAGATCTTACCTATCCTAAGATTTGAGGTGTGGCTTGAAAGACAGCATTAAGGAGGGGCAGTAGAAAGGCTGCAGAAAAAAGTCAAGAACCCGA
>NW_004799283.1:2266-5594 GCF_000002075.1 Aplysia californica | reverse complement strand
ATATATTATATAATATATATATTCCGTCTTATTTCAGAATAAGTAATACATGCATAAGCTGTGGACACACTATTTTATATCTTTCAAGTCAGTAGCAACCTGGCAGCGAACTAATTTTGGAGACCACGAGAGAATACATACCGCTTCATCAGAATTACAGAGTTCTATCTGCTCTGCAGAGCCTAGTTTTGAGAATTTTGACGTCAAAGATTTGGAGTTTCACATCATGCCAAATTTTTTTGGAATGTAATTCTTTGAACATCTTGACAACGACTCGGAATAACCTGACGATTTTGATAGAGCAGGGACAGATTTAGAACGTTTGGTTTCTGATCTCATGGTCTTATAGTAACTCCAAACGGCCAAAAATGTCAGATAAAACTTTGTAATTCTAAAGTAGCGATACGTCTACACAGTGCAGACATTTTAAGAATCCATGACGAATTTCTTCATAGAATTCTCGTAACAGAGTGTTATTAAACTTTTACAGAAACACTCGACAACTAAATAACTTATAAAAGTAAAGCTAATGGATGCCTTGTCCCAAGAAGAATCAGACATTGTTTATATTATTTTCAAACTTTGGCGATGTTAGGGGTATTAAACCTATTTCATTTCGCAGTTCACAAACTGCAGATTTATTTTTTATAAACACATATGTACAGACAGATATAAAACACAAACACACACACACACACACACACACACACACACACACACACACACACACACACACACACACATACACACACACACACACAACAAATACATGCAGTAGGCATAGGTTCACCCTCCACCCAGTTACCCTAAGGTCTAAGTAGTAACGTGGTACTTCTGGGCCAGGGAATATGGAGAACGTTAACCATGGGGAAGGGGGGAGGGGCACTGTTCGGTGACGTGTCACTTCTGGGCCAGGGGATGCTGAACTTTGACTCCTGTTCTGAATAAAGGGGTGATAAATGTCATGAACGATAATATCAAGTGTAGACGATAATACATGTAGTGGGAAGGACAGGTGATGTCCAAACCAATATCATTTTCTTCAAATCCCCACGCACTGTGCAATGATAGGTGACAAGACGAGGTGGAATCAGGCGCTCGTCAATTGGAGGGCATATTATGGAGTTATTGGTATTACCTTATAGCCTGTTAATTTCCCTTACTTTTGGTGACAAAAAATATCCATCTATGTTGAATAGAAGTCGAAATATTTGTGATTGAAGGAGGTGAGGGTTGCCAGGTGTCAGAGGTGAAATTAACGGGAAAATGGCCGCCGAGGTTTGGTAACTTCCATAGTCTGAGAGTCCTTGGAAATTGGACATTTAATTTACTTTTTTGTGCTTTTCATCATTGCTTTTTCAGTAAAATCCATACAAAGATGAGGCTTTTAAATGGATATAAAAGGTGTTGAGCAAAAAAAAAACCCAAAAAATTAGAAACAAATTGCCCATCGGCCAAAGAAATGTCGTTTTCTTTGATTTCATTGTTTTAACGTTTTAACGATGGAGTCAGGGAAACATCAAACACCTACGGCATCCCCTGACCCAAGCTCTCCGGCTAACGACAGAGAGACGTCTCTTTCTTCCCGCGACACCCAAAATGGTATAAGCGGCAGATAAAAGTAAAAGTAAAGTAAACGCTTTAACATAGATTTCACGGTGCCTCTCACATATAAATGAAGATTGAACAGACAAAAGCTTTCTACAATAACCACCAAACAATGCTTAATAAAACAATACAACACAAAATCTTCGATGACATCTGCACGTGAACGAAGCAGATGAGCTCTAGATTTACATTTTTTTAGTAAGTAGGAACATATGATGACAACATCAGCAGCTTTTCCCTTCTGTTATCTTCAGCTGTTTGGGGATCGCTGGCACAAAATTTGAGTTTGATTCCGAGTGGAGGAAGTTTTTCGTATGACGAAGGGATTGAAAACAAGCTGACAAAAAGAAATGTATTTTACCATCTATGAAACTTAAAACAATGGGTGAAAGGGCATTTGAATACCAAGGCCCCTTGATCTGGAATGCTTTATCCAGTACTTTAAGACAGATCAAATCTTTTGATTCATTCAAATGTCAGATGAAGTCGTTCCTGTTTTTACATTAATAAGATGGATATTTGGAATAATTTCTTTAGTCAGAACACAACGTTTTATGTCACTGTTTTCCGTTGTACGTTGTACTGTTTTGTAAAGTGCTCAGAGCCTGTGTACTTTAATCGGGGTTGAGCGCTATATAAATGTCATTAGGCCATTCCCAAAGGGGGGACATTTCTCATTCAAGCACAGTAGAATTGTAAATGGGCTGATTCATGTCACGCTGATAACTGTGCCTGATCTACAACATGGAACTGCTGCTTTTTCTTTCTTAATCCTTACTATTGTCATTTCCTCTACTTCTTTTGTATGATTGTCACTCTCTTGAGACCTGTATTTCCGGGGTGCCTTGAAAGTTCCAGTTGCGAGCGCTGTAAAACCCTCTGCTATAAAAAAAAACTGACTTCCTTATTACAATTTGTTGGGCTTGTGGTGTGGCTCTTGAGAAGTTGAATGTGACCTAAATTGTGGCGATGTGGGTGTAAAATGGTCACATTAAAATGTTGGGGTTTTTTCGGTTTTTTTGGGGGGGGGTGGTGAGTGTTTTACGTCGCTCGCAACTGCATAAGGTCATGTGAGCGCGCGGGACACACCAAACATTTTCTGTTGGTAGGACAATTTGAATTTTGCCCGAGTGGCGGCCGAAGCCTACTCTTAATGATCTTAGACCACCAAGGGATCTTTAACTTGCAACTTGCAGATGGGACCTCCGAGATTTTTCGTCCTTGTCCGAGAAGGCTAGAAGTAGATCTTTCCTACCAAAAGTTCAGGGGTGTGACTGAAAGACGGCAGTAAGAAGGAGCCTAGGAGTAGCAGTAAAAAGGTTACAGAAAGAGTCAGAAGCCAAGAGGAGGGAGCAAAGGAGGTGAGGGGGTATGGGCAGAAAGTGGAGACGAAAGCAGACGGCAGAACATTGCTAGAGCTAGAAAGCAGGAAAGGGGGTGAAAGGAGACAATTTTAGGGAAGAATTTTTGTCGCTACCCGGATTCCGCCTCCTGGGTGACTCAAATTGTGTGGATGGGTGTGCAAATACACCTACTTAAATGAGCAAATAGACATGTTGTGATAAACGGGTAAATTGTCCAAATTGTCTCAATAGGGGGCTTAACACACACACACACACACACACACACACACACACACACATACACACACACACATACACACAGATATATATATACATACACACACTTACACACACTTACACACACTTACACACACACA
>NW_004799283.1:0-2039 GCF_000002075.1 Aplysia californica | reverse complement strand
CATACACTCACTCACTCACACACACACACACACACACACACACACACACACACACACACACACACACACACACACACACACACACACACCATACAAAATCCCCAGTACGTATTGCACTTCTCAGAGACAACAAAAACGCGCACAGACCGACAATAACGCTGAACCAAAACTCCAGCATCATATAACTACAAGCCCGATATTATTCACGACTGACTACTAAAATGTCCCGGCAACATAGATGGAGAGGGGTAAAAAAAAACATGCATTGAGGCTCACATTGCAATGATAAACAGTAAACGATAACGACAGTATATATATATATATCAGTACCAAATTATGAAACGCTGGAGTATCACAATTACCATTTATTATTCAAAGAGAAACGAAACAAAAAACGAAAAGGGAAACGACAAAAGCAGATCTACCTGTTATGATACAGATCCGAGCCAAGAAACCATCAAAGGGAGATTGAATTTCACGCAACTGGAGCTATCGATGACAGTGATGGTCGCAGGACTTTGTCCTCTCGCGCGTCGTCGACGACACGACGGAGCTACAAAGGTCATAGCGGGCGGAGAAGGGGATGAGAGAGAGAGAGAGAGAGAGAGAGAGAGAGAGAGAGGAGGAGGAGAGGAGGAGGGGGCTAATGGCGGTGAGAACCTCACTAAAACCTGCACTTTATCTGCAATTAGAGATTAATGGGCGTTTCTTCAAGGATACTGCCCCCCTCATTCTGGCAGAGTGGTGGGAGGAGAATTGGTGTTGCCAATCGGATAGCACTACTTCTTTTTTTTTTTTTAAAGAGGAAGAATAGGATCTTAAGGAGATAATAACAAAACAACAATAGTAATATGTGTAATATTATTACGATGACTACTACTACTACTACTACTACTACTACTTTCATTAGTAGTCGCAGCAGCAGCAGCAGCAGCAGCGGCAGTGGTCGTGGCGTGGTAGTGGTAGTGTAGTGTTAGTAGTAGTGTTAGTAGTAGTAGTAGTAGTAGTAGTAGTAGTAGTAGTAGTAGTAGTAGTAGTAGTAGTAGTAGTAGTAGTAGTAGTAGTTGTTGTTATATTATTATTTGTATTGTTATTGTGATTGTTATTGTTATATTATTTTTATTATTATTATTATTATTATTATTATTAATATTATTATTATTATTATTATTATTTTTATTACTATTATTATTATCATTATTTTTTAAAGAATTATTATTATTATCAACGTCATAACTTATTAATTATTATTATGGCGTTTATGTAGCGCTCTTTGCACTTTACAACCATTGTTACCCCAGCAGACCCTACAATGCTTACAAATATTCTCGGCTTCTCGAGAAGCAAACAATGCAAGCTGCGGATTGCACATACTCAAACACCAACAGACAATATCGTTAATTGTCAGTAATCTTTCCCCTCGTTGCATCCCAAGACCTCCGAGTGCCACCAACGTGGAGACGTACGTATAGTTTGTCAAGTTTCTTAGTAAGTAAAAGGTGCAATATTATTTTTAAAATTATATATATATATATTTTGTTTGTTTGTTTGTTTGTTTGTTTTTTGTTAAGTGTTTTACGGCGCTCGCAACTGCATAGGTCATATGAGCGCGCGGGACACACCGAATATTTTCAGTTGGTAGGAAATTTTGAATTTTGCCCGGGTGGCGGCCGAAGCCTACTCTTATCGATTTTAGACCACCAAGGGATCTTTAACGTGCGCAACTTGCACACGGACCCTCCGAGATTTTTCGCCCTTGTCCGAGAAGGCTAGGTGTAGATCTTTCATACCAGAAGATCAGGGATGTGGCAGAAAGACAGCAGTGAGGAGGAGCCAAGGAGTAGCAGTAGAAAGGCTGCAGAAAGAGTCAGGAGCCCAGAGGAGGGGGCAAAGGAGGTGAGGGGGTGGGGGCAGAAAGTGGAATTGAAAGCAGACAACAGAACATTGCTAGAGAGCAGGAAAGGAGATGAAAGGAGACAATTTTAGAGAGGAAATGTTTCGGTCGCTACTCGGATTCGAACTCGGGACCTTTGAATGAG
>NW_004799282.1:19581-20843 GCF_000002075.1 Aplysia californica | reverse complement strand
CTGCCCCCTGCCCCCTGTCTGTCGTTGTGTCTTGATTTTGTCCCCGACACTAAATGACTGGGTGATGGGTTGTGGGTGCTGTGGCAGTGTGGTTTTCTCCTTCTTTCCTATCAAACGTCTATCGTCCAGTGGGTGGTTGGCGGGTGCCCTGGTGTGGTCTGCTCCTTCTTTCTTATAAAACATCTCTCGTACTTTTCTCTCCCCCCTTGTTTTTGTTTTTGTTTTTGTTTTTGTTTTATTTGATACTCTCTTTTAACACCTCTAATCTTCGGCACTTACATGACCTGATTGTGGTACATGTGCCGTAAAACACTAACTACAACAACGTCTCTCGCCCTTTTCTCTCCCCTTTCTATTTGTGTTTGTTACTCTCTTGTGACACCTTTACAATACGGCACTTGTGTGACCTAATTATGTTGTAAGTCCCACAAAACTCTTACTAAATGAGTCTTCTGCTTTGGGGGTATGGAATGTTGTATGGACAAAGATGATTCATATTAAACGAATCCTTTCATAAAATCGTTCGACGAATTAATTGCTAGGATTTGTTTTGATATTAATAAAAATACTAAATTTTTTCTGCACAATGTTGTGCCGTATCGTTAGTCACTTTGACTTAGTCATCAGTATGTTCTGGCCCAAGCTACAGACAGAATGAACGCTTTGGTCTGATGGGCTATTTGGTGAAAAATAAAACTGCCATGACACACATTCTCATTGTCATTGTCATTGACACACTTATTGTTAGTATGATTTCTTGTCGAAAAATTCTGTACAGAGATATCGTTTGTTTGTTTGTTTGTTTGTTTGTTTATTTATTTATTTATTTAATAAATCTCATGCGCATCATAGTGAACCGGCAATATGTCAAGGTACGCGGTCTTGGTTGTTATAAAACGCATATGGTCAAAGATAGCGTTGAAGTCGCTCCAAAAAAAATAATAAATAAATAAAGAAAGAAAGAAAAGAAGAAGAAAGAAAGGAAAAAACCCCAAACAACTCCAACAAAACATAAAAATGCCAAAACGAAAAAAGGAAACCACACAGAAGCAAACCCCTCGCCGCACAACAACGATAACAACGACAACAACAGCAACAACAACAACAAAAACAACAAAAACAACAACAACAACAACAACAACGATCCCGAGGATGACCAGCAGACGAAAGGACAGGCCAACCGCGCGCTCGGAACAGACTGGAGACCTGCTGCCTTCTGCACCATAAATCTCCGTGCCGGCCAGCTCTCTCTCTCTCTCTCT
>NW_004799282.1:14106-15913 GCF_000002075.1 Aplysia californica | reverse complement strand
ATATGGCCTTATTGTGTTGCAAGTGTCGAAAAAACTCTTACTAAAACATTGTTTTAGCGAAAGCAGTAGCAGTCGAGATAGATGATCGACGAAGTCGCTCACCGTCCTCGGTGTCTCGCCGGTCGAAGCAGGGAGATTGTTGTAGTAATAACTGTGGCAGTGAGGAAAGCCTTGACCAGAGACATTTATAGAGACAACAGCAATCCGCAGTGAGGAAAAACAGTCAGATAAAAGTTTTTGGTGGTGTGCGCGGGCACGGACGTGCAGGGCGAGGGTCGTGCGTGAGTGCTGACTAACCTCACGTCTCCACGCGCTGACACGCGCCACCGGCCCTTTGGTGTCACTTTGGTGTCACTTTGGTGTCACTTTGGTTGGTGTCAGTTTGTGGTGTATGAGGCTGACAGTACGAATGTGCACTGTGTACCACCCCGAGATCTATCCCAACATTTCTGGTACACCTGTCTAAATATTCGTGGTATACCGCAGTACATGTCCTGATATTCCTGGTATGACCCAATACCTATCCCGACTTTCGTGGTATACTTTATGAATACGGTACCTATCCCGATACCTGCCCCAATGTTCGTGGTATACCACGATACCTATCGCAATATTTATAGTTAACCCCGATATCTGTCCCAACATTCATAGTAAACCCCAATAGCTATACCTACATTCGTAGTATATCCCGATATCTGAACGAACTTCCATAGTACGGTATACATGTACCCCAATGTCTGTCCCAATATTCCTAGTATACCCCGATATCTGTCCCAACCTGTCCCCGGGGTATTATGCACCCCGCATAATTTAGCAAAATTTGATCATTTTTTGCATAATTTCTGATTATTTTCCTTTATCATTCTCTGTTAATTAAAATTAACAGAATCGCATAATTTCACATTTTTGGGCTCAGGTTGCATAATTTCAGATTTGTTTTTGTGTGCATAAAACTGCGAGGACAGCCCAACAGTCATAGTAAACCCCGATAGCTCTATACCAGTGTTTGTAATACACCCCAATATATTTCCTGCCCGATATCTGTAATAAAATATTATTATCCGTAGGGTACCCCAGTGTCTATAGTATATTCCACTATCCGTAGCATGTCAATATAATATACAGTGTACCTCGTAATCAATTGTATTTCTCAATGTCTGCAGTATACATCAATATCGGCATATATATCAATAATATACCTATAGTATATCACCGTATCCGTATTATACATACCACATTATATCCATAGTATACCACCATATCAATAGTACTCGTATACCTCATATCCATAGTATACCACAATGTCTGCAGTATATCTTTTATCCATAGTATACCACAATATCTGCAGTATACCTCATATCCATAGTATACCACAATATCTGCAGTATGTTATCATATATCCATAGTATACCACAATATCTGCAGTATACCTCATATATCCATAGTATACCGCACTATCAGTAATACACCATATATTTGTATTTATAGTGCATCCCAAATATTCACTATCCAGTGTCCCACAAAGTATCCCAGTGTTTGTCTATAACAGTGTAGGCTACATTTTTGGTTTGTTTTTTGTGTGTGGCTACGTGCAGAGCTATTGTTACAGTTTGTATTAGTCAGTCGTAGAGGGTCGGGGAGGTCAAGCGACTTTGGCCAATAGTCGGTTGCGGCTTTGTTTGTTTGTTTGTTTTGTTGTTGCTGTTGTTCTTGTTGTTTTGTTTGTTTGTTTTGTTGTTGCTGTTGTTCTTGTTGTTTTGTTTGTTTGTTTGTTTTGTTGTTGCTGTTGTTCTTGTTGTTTTGTTTG
>NW_004799282.1:12044-13149 GCF_000002075.1 Aplysia californica | reverse complement strand
TCTCTCTCTCTCTCTCTCTCCATCCTCTCTTCCTGCTATGCTGCAAACAACCTGGCGAGCTGGTGTTTGGAACGCGGCTCTGCTACACCAGCGAGGGGATGGTGCCTTGTAGAGAACGCTTTGCTTCGTCCCTCTATAGTCTCACAAATAAGTGACGTCTTCCGACCTAATACAACTGAGACGACCGTATTAATAAACATGACTCGAATACATCTATTTGAGCCACATGTGCTGTACGTCTTGTAATACAAGTTATGTGAATTAGAGGTTCTATAAGAGAGTAACTTGTGCAGTTGTGAGCGCCGTAAAACGTTTACTAACACTAAACAAGAGAGTAATATAATACAGAGACAAGAAGGAGGAAGGTCTATCGCTTTGCTGATAAGAGCGAGCCGATTAGCTTTACAGTAATGTCTACTGTGTAAACAGTTTATACAGTAGGTGATGGTTGAGAGGCTTGAAAACTTCCCAAAATCAACGTGAGTTCAAGAACAGTAGAATACATTAAATTTGTATTCGAATCAAGGCTGTCCGCTCCCTAGCCAGGCATGATACCAAAGGTGCTAACGGAGCGCGGGGAGATGGATAGATAGATGGATGATAGATATATGGATGGATGGAAGGATGGATAGACGGATGGACGGACGGACGGACGGACGGACGGACGGACGGACGGACGGACGGACGGACGGACGGACAGAGAGACGGACAGATAGATAGAGGGATAGATAGACAGATAGGGTAGATAGAAGGAAGAGGAAGTAAGAAAGTAGTCAAGAAGGCAGGCAAATGGCCAGGTGTGAAAACTTACCAGAAAGCAAGGTGGAAATAAGTCGTTGTGTTTGTTAAAAAAGAAAAAGAAAAGAAAAAGTTGGGTACAAAGGAATAAACTTTAGCCCACCGTTGGGAACTTACTTGATCTTAGTACACACTTAAGGCAGGGACTCCACTTTCTCTTGGTCCATCTTTGGGTCGCGGTCTTGTCCTTCGTAAAAGAGACTTCTAGCTCGCTGACGTTTAGAATGGGGTTTCGAAAATTATTTTTAACGTAGATTGTGTGTGTGTGTGTGTGTGTGTGTGTGTGTGTGTGTGTGTGTGTGTGTGT
>NW_004799282.1:8174-10083 GCF_000002075.1 Aplysia californica | reverse complement strand
GTGTATATTTATCTGTGTGCATGTGTATTTCATTATGTTTCTGTGTGTCTGTATGCCTGTGTGTATGTTTATCTTATGTGCATATGTTTTTTGTGTTTGTATACCTCTGTGTACGTTTGTCTGTGTGTTTGTGTCTATGTTTCTGTGTGTCTCTCTGTCTGTGTGTATCTATGTATCTGTGTGACTGTGTGTACGTGTGTTTGTGTGTTTGTATGTGACTGTATGTACTTGTGTGCGTCTATGTATAGGTGTATGTGTGTGTTTGTATGTGCCTGGGTGCACGAGTATGTATGTGGGTGTGTGTGTGTGTGTGCACTTGCATGTGTGTGTATGTGTGTTTATATGTATGTGTATGTGTGTGTATGTGTGTGTATGTGTGTGTATGTGTGTATGTGTATGTGTGTGTATGTGTGTGTATGTGTGTATGTGTGTATGTGTGTGAGTGTGTTTATGTGTGTGTCTCTTTCTCTCTCTCTCTCTCTGTGTATCTATATCTGTGTGTATGTGTGTGTGTGTGTGTGTGTGTGTGTGTGTGTGTGTGTGTGTGTGTGTGTGTGTGTGTGTTACTACACAGATAGAGACGGCCGTGGTCCGGTGAACAAGATGGGCCTGACGATACACGAGCCAGTGACCGCCCCCTGGTGGTCCTGTTGGCCACTGGCCCTCCCCCACCCCACCCCAACCCCTCCACACTGATCGCTTTGTAGAGGGGACACTGGTCCGTTTGCATTCTTGTCTGTCTGTCTGTCTATCTGTCTGTCTGTCTGTCTGTCTGTCCCTTTGTCATTCTCTGCTTCAATAACCGCAATAACGGCAACTGCAACAACAACGTGTATAACAACAACAACAACAACAACACATACAGCCATAATAACAACAACCACAACAAGTACAACAACAACGGTAACAGCAACAACAACGTGTATGACGACGACAACAACAACAACAACAACAACAACAACAATAAGTACTACAACAGCAACAACATCAACAACAACAACAACAACAACACATACAGCCATAACAACAACAACCACAACAGGTACAACAACAACGGTAACAGCAACAACAACAACAATAAGTACTTCAACAGCAACTTCATAAAAAAAGAACAAGAACAAGACTTGACTAAACAAAATTGCTTCTGTTACTACTACTACTACAACTACCACAACAACTACCACAACAACAACAAGAACATTAAGAACAGTTACAACTACATCTACAACACCAACAACATCAACAACATCAACAACTACAACAGCAGCAACAACAACAGCGACAACCACCACTACCACCACAACAGCAACAATAGCAACAATAGCAACAACAACAACAACAGCAACCACCGTAACCTAAGCAACGGCGACGACAACAACAAGAACAACAAGCCCGCGGCCAGCTGCTAGCCTATCTTGCAAACTGCTCTGTCCAAGCTGTAGTAGTCTGTATAGTGTCCGTGCAGTACTCACCCACAGACGCGCGTGCAGGAGGCGCCCGGAGCACCAGCATGTGGTCGAGTCCGTGAGCGGTGTGAGTTAGGGCTGGGCAATGAGTCGCTTCAGCAAAATCCGGATATTATTACTGTTAGTCAACCTCCTCGGCATAATGATATAATATGTTATGAACTGCTTCGGTAAATGGGTCACAACGACTTCGACAAACGGGTAAGAACTACTTTAACAAATGGGTGCACCCACTTCGGCAAACAGGTTAGGAAAGAGAGTTAAGAAGAGTGAATTTGGATAACGTTTCTTTGAGAATTATCCTGTTATCCGGATACGTTATCCTGATTTTGCCCACCACAAGTGTGAGTCGTGTGAGGCTACAACAGAGGGCTGGAGGGCCATGCGAGCACGTGCATAAAACATGACCCCTTGATTAGCCGCTCAGGATAATGTTCCAGTGA
>NW_004799282.1:3170-4889 GCF_000002075.1 Aplysia californica | reverse complement strand
TGCCTTGAGGTTAAGGTGTTCGCCTCTCATTCAGTAGGTCCGGGGTTCGAATCCGGATTGCGACGGACACTTTTCTTTAAAATGTTCTCCTGTCACATCCTTTCCTGCTCTTTAACAATGTTCTATCGTCTGCTTTGGTCTCCACTGTCTGCCCTCACCCTGTCTGCCCCCTCCTCTGGGCTCCTGACTCTTTCTACAGCTGTTCTACTGCTTCTCCCAGACTCCTTCTTACTGCTGTCTTTCAGCCTCATCCCTGATCTTATGGTAAGTAAGATCTACACCTAGCTTTCTCGGACCAAGGCGAAAAATCTCGGAGGCCGTGTGCAAGTTGCGCACGTCAAAGATCCTTGGTGGTCCAAAATCGATAAGGGTAGGATTCGGCCGCCACACGGCCAAAATTCAGAATTTCCTACCTACTGAAAATGTTCAATGTGTCCCGTGCGATCATATGACCTAATTCCATTGCGAGTCTCGTTAAACACTTACCAATCAGTCTAGAATGACCCTGGCGGGGAAAATCAAGATTCAGCGGTGCCGGCTTTTTGGATGATCCAAATTCGTGTCGACTTGGGTGTAAAACGGTGAACAACCGGTCTGGCAGTTGGTGACCTACAGAGACCATGCTGACTTATCCACTGAATCTGGGCCACGCAGGTGACATCAGGCTTGCGTTGGAACAGAATGGACATACATGTAGTAGATCTAGTAGTAGTTCTGACTTGATGGGCCGGCGACTACGTGATTCATGAAACGGCACTCACTGACACACATATTATTGCTCGCGAGTGATGGGTCATCTGTTGAAAACAATTCCAGTGGGTGGTTGGCGGGTGCTCTGGTGTGGTTTATTGCTTCTTCTTTCCTATCAAAGGTCTATCGTCTTTATCTCCCCTCCTTCTTTTTTTGTGTTTGTTACTCTCTTGTAACACCTCTAATCTTTGTCACTTATATGACCTTATTGTGTTGCAAGTGCTGTAAAACTCTTTCTAAAACTAAGAACAATTCCAAACAGTGATAGAGACATATATTTAAAATTATAATTGATAAAATATTTTTCTTTAAAAGAGGAATGTTGCTTCTAACAACAAGAACAAGAGCAACAATAACAACAGCAATAACAACAAAAATAACAACAACAAAATGAAAATAGAATGGCTTCATCACTGTTTAGAATTTTTAAAAGGAAAATAAAATAATGTGTTGCCTCTTAAATACATAAATATTGAAAGGCGCTGTCTCTGTAAAGTTTAGAATTTAAAAGGTGGGTTTTTTTTTAAATTTTAAGAGGAATGATGCTGCTAACAAAAATCACTGTTTATATATTTTTTTTCTTTAAAAGAGACCAATGTGTTGCCTCTTTAAAAAAATGACCAGATATCTATCACCGTTTAGAATAATATATATTGTTTGTTTTTGGGTTGTTATTTTTTAATTTAGCTTGTCATCATCATCATCTCTGCGTTACGTGTGTCAGTGTAGTTTCATACAAACTAATTACGGGAGATACATTTCTGTATATTATGAATAAATGAGGGACTAGGTAAATCAATACCGTAGCTGCACGGTAGAGAGAGAAAAAACTCGTCGCTGGTGGTGGGTTAAGTTGAGGAGATCCTGGTTTGTCTGCGGTGCTGTGTTGGTATCCATATTAATTGACAAATTATTTTTGATAGTGACGCGATTTTTATTTGTTTGTTTGTTTGTTTGTGTGTGGTGGTT
>NW_004799282.1:0-1094 GCF_000002075.1 Aplysia californica | reverse complement strand
TCTCTCTCCCCCTTCCCCCTCTCTCTGTCTCTTTCCCTTACCTTATGTATTATATATTATATATATATCTCTCTCAAGAAGACGTTAAATATTTCCCCTGCCTATCCGTTAACATCAATACGTGTAAAAACGACAACAACAAAAGACAACAGCAAAAGACAACAGCAAAAGACAACATCTGCACAGAACATGAACTCGATTTCTCATAGCAGTAATTATAGAAATATTAGATCAATGAGAATGAACGGTAACTACTAACACACTGAGAGTAATCACAGTGAAGCTTGTTTTAATAGTTTGGTTTTTTGTTTAATTCTGAACGTCTTTGCTGCTGTCACTGTCAAGAGCTATGGAAGAGTTTATTGAATACTTTTGGCGCTCATATGCAGTTGCGAGCGCCGTAAAACCTCTAATTTAAAAAAAAATTGAATACTTGAATATTTGAATGTAGAACTGGTGTCTCAGGAACACGGGGTGCTCTATGCTTCCTCGCCCCTCTTCATAAGGGTTCATATTTCAGTGTGGGCAGTCTGATTGTCTCCATCATCTCGTAGCAGCGTCTTTTGCGGTTTCGCATGCTGCTCCTGCCTTCACCAGGCTGTTCTCCTTTCTCAATCACAATCTACTTCGTGAAGAGTTTATATTGTCACAAGGAAAGGGAAGACTGGTGTCATAGTGAACAGTCTCGGGCCTGTTGAACGCAGAGGGAAATATGAAGAAGAGTTTATATCGATTATTATAAAAAAAAAATAATCCAATCCTTTTTCTATACACAGGAGCTACTCGCTATTCCAATATTGGAAAATCCGTTGTTTTGGTGAATAATAACAGAGGTAAACTATCTTGAGTGGGTGGTGGTTGGCGAGTGCTAAGGTATGGTTTGCTCCTGCTTTCATATCTATCGTCCTTATCTTTCTTCCTTCTTTTTTGTGCATGTTACTCTCTTGTAACACATCTATTCTTCGGCACTTATGTGACCTTACTGTGTTACAAGTACCGTAAAACTCTTACCCCCAAAAAACAAACCCAACTCGCTCGCTATTCCCCCAATGACCTCCCGTACTTACAAGGAAACTGTTGGGTCCTCCCCCCCC
>NW_004799281.1:13498-14856 GCF_000002075.1 Aplysia californica | reverse complement strand
CAGGGAATCAGACTTACTCTGCTCGCCACTCTAGCTTCAACAGCACAAAGTCTGCTTCGACTATCAAGGCACCCCGGAAATGGCGGGTCACAAGAGAGTGACAAACATACAAAAGAAGTAGAGGGGAAAATGACGATGGGAAGGATTAGGAAAGAAAAGGCAGCAGTTCACTGTTGCAAAATCAGGCACAGTTATGAGTGCGACATGATGAATCAGCTCAGTTACAATTCTACTATGCTTGAACGAGAAATGCCCCCCCCCCTTTGGGAATGGCCTAAAGACACTACAGTCAGTGGCACTACCCTGGGGAGGGGGACGGAGCCTGATGAGTCTGACTCTGGGCAAAGAGGCGCACATTGACACAATAATGGTCATATTCATACGTGGATGCGGTTGTTGGGGGTTTTTTTGTTAGAGTTTTACGGCACCTGCAACGCAATAAGGTCATATAAATACCGAAGATTAGAGGTGTTACAAGAGAGTAACAAACATAAAAAAGGAGGAGGGGGGATAAAGACGATAGTTGTCAGATAGGAAAGGAGGAACAAACCACACCAGAGCACCCTCCAACCACCCACTTATATATTATGTGTGAAGGGGAAGAAGCAAAACAGACAGAAGCAACAGAGGGAAAGAAAAGAAGTAAGACCTACCAGTGGCGCCCTTCAACCGCCCACCATGACCACAACCAGATGACCACTGCTAGATATATGGTGGCGTCGGTGGTCTTGTGGTTTGGCTACCGGACTCGTAATCGAGAGGTTGCGGGGTCGGGGGTTCAAGCCGCGGGCCCGACGTTGTGTCCTTGGGAAAGTCACTTTACAAGAATTTTCCTCACTTCACCCAGATGGAAATAGGTACCCGGTCATAGACAGCGAAAGATCTTGTCAGAACGTTAGTGTTTTAGCGCCTATAAATGGCCGGCAGCTTGCACTGTATGCTTCCCAGGAAGTTGAGTTTGTTTCAGAATGCTCTCAGGTCTGCTTGGGTAATAGTATAGATTGTGAAGCGCAAAGAGCTTGCTGTTGAGCGGGGATTTGCGCTATACAAATGCTATCTATTATTATTATATCATACCCTTCATTCTGTTGCCCTCGATCACAGGAAAAAGTAGGCGGGTGCTCTGGAGTGGTTTGCTCCTTCTTCCCTATCAAACATCCATCATCCTGATCTCTCCCCTTTCTTTTAGTTTTGTGCTTGTTACTCTCTTATAACACCTCTAACCTTTGGCACTAATATGACCTTACTGTGTTGCAAGTGCCGTAAAACTCTTGCTAAACTAAAGCACTACAAAGTGACCTACCAATGGCGCCCTCTCTCTTTCTCTCTCTCTCTCTCTCTCTCTCTCTCTCTCTCTC
>NW_004799281.1:8668-10653 GCF_000002075.1 Aplysia californica | reverse complement strand
TCTCTCTCTCTCTCTCTCTCTCTCTCCCTCTCAGTTTCATTTGCAGCCATGTAAGTTCAGTAACCTCACTGCAGTTGGTTCGAACGAATTTCTATATCTGTCTGTTCTTGCATTTTAGGAAATGTATCGTTTGCTGCGGGTCGCTATGGTCACTCGGCATCATTTCCGCCTTTTTTAGAACGTTCGTTTCGTGCAGTCATTCAAAGTTACTTATGCCTTTACCAATAACTCGATGCCTTTCTGATCAACTTGATCAACAAGGTAAAAGTCACATGTAGCTTAAAAAAAAGAGTTCTAGAGGTCTTGGTATGATAGTAGGGAATATTTGGGGGTGTTTTTCGTTTTTTCTCGATTTTTTTAGTAAGTGTTTTTCGGCGCTGGTAACTGCATAAGGTCATATGGGCGCGCGGGACACATTAAACATTTTCAGCTGATAGGACATTTTGATATTAGCCCGGGTGGCAGCCGAAGCCTACTCTTATCGATTTTAGACCACCAAGGGATCTTTAGCGTGCGCAACTTGCACACGCCTCCGAGATTTTTCGCCCTCGTCCAAAAAGGCTAGGTATAGATCTTTCCTACCAGAAGACCAGGGGAGTGGCTGAAAGACAGTAGTAAGAAGGAGCAAAAAAAGTAGTAATAGAAAGGCTGCAGAAAGAGTCAGGAGCCCAGAGGAAGTGGCAAAAGAGGTGAGGCGGCGGGAGCATACAATGGAGACGAGAGCAGACGATAGAACATTGCTAGAGAGCAGGAAAAAAGGTGAAAGGAGACCATTTTAGAGACGAAAATTTTCCGACGCTACACGGATTCGAACCCGGGACCTTTGAATGAGAGGCGAATACCTTAACCTGTAGGCCACGAGAGCCATACAGGGAATCTTTGGTTGGCGACACACCGTAGGGAAGATTATACAATATCGCATGAGAATGAAAGAAATGGAGGACTTTTTTTTTCGTTTTAGTAAGAGTATTACGGCACTTGCAACACAATATGGTCATATAAGTGCCGAAGACTTGAGGTGTTACAAGATTACACGAGAGTAACAAACACAGAAAAAAGTAGGAGAGATACGGACGATAGATGTTTAATAGGAAAGAAGAAGCAAACCACACCAGCGCACCAGCCAACCACCCACGCATAGCAGTCAGTTAAAATATTTTTTTTCTGGAGAAATACTGAAAGTTTCAAAGAGATCTTCGCACTAGAAGTATTCTAAAATGTGAAGAATACAACCCCCGGAGCTGCTGGTCACAGGTAGATCTCTACAAGCCACGTCACCCCAACGACAAGAGACTAGGGCTGGGCAATGAGTCGCTTTAACAAAATCCGGATAATATATGTTAGTGCACCTCTTCGGTAAATATATATTATGTTATGAATCGGTTCGGCAAAAGGGTTAGAACCACTTTGACAAACGGGTTAGCATCACTTCAACAAAAGGGTGCATCCAATTCAGCAAACTGGTCAGGAAAGAGAATTAAGAGGCAGAATTCGGATAATGTACTTATTGAGGATTATCCGATTATCCGGATATTTATCCGGATTTTGCCCACCTCGACAAGAGGCGGGACATTGTTCCGCTTATCAACCGGGGAACATCACAGGCCGCGATAATTGTTGTGTGAATGAGCGGGGAGCCGGGGATAGGAGACACACACACCACACCACCCGACCCGTCAATACGCGTCCAGGGATCACGCAACTGATTGATAACACACTAGCCTCGTCAAGACACGTCAAAATATCACAAAACAATACGTCTTGAGGCGCGACAAGTGGAGTTTTAGTTTAGTTTCAGTAAATGTTTTACGGCGCTCGCAACTACATAAGGTCATATGAGCGCCAGAAGATTAGAGGTGTTACAAGAGAGTAACAAATATAAAAAAAGAAGAAGGAGAGATAAGGACGATAGATGTTTGATAGGAAAGAAGAAGCAACCACACCAGAGTACCCGCTAACCACCCACCAAGTTAAGTTAAGTTAAT
>NW_004799281.1:2704-4462 GCF_000002075.1 Aplysia californica | reverse complement strand
CTAGGTCTATGACCTACAAAACTTAACAGTTCGCCGGGAACTCAACACCGCCTTATCCCCAGATGGGAGGGGAGGAAAAAAACAACAACAACAAAACAAACAAACAAACAAACAAACAAACAAACATAATAGGGCAAATGGAGAGGAAAATACAAAGTTCTGAATTCTATTTTTAGCCGGATCGGTACTTTGGAAGAGCGCACACAAACGTAAGCCAAAAGGAAGACAAGCTTTTTCGAATGCAGTTCTTTGAATATCTTTTCTTTTCTTTTTTTTTTTTTTTGTGCTTTGTAATAGTTTTACGGCACTTGCAACACAATACGGTAAAATAAATGCCGAAGATTAGATGTGTTACAAGAGAGTAACAAGCACAAAAAAGAAGGGGAGACAATAAAGACGATAGATGTTTGATAGCAAAGAAGCGTGAGTGCACCTTACTTTAAGTCTAACTTTTGTAACGTCTACTGCCATTGTTAATGACCAAGACAAATTTCTTCCTGCGAGATGAATAAAGATTGACATTGTCATTGTCACTGTCAAAGGACAACGACTCCGAATAATCTTACGATTTTATTTTGATAAAGCAGTTAGAACATTAATTGGTTTCTGACCTCATGGTCTTGGTCACTTCAAACAGCCAAAAACGGCAGATAAAACTCTGTAATTCTGCAGTAGCCATAATATATGTAGACAGGACGACAATCCACACCACAGTCATGTCGCGGAGTACAACAGCCACCCCACAGAACGGAGAGTTGCGCCTCCTGTAAGTGCTATATATAGCACATCATATATTATTTAATCTATAGAACCACCGAGAACAGAGGGAGAATATCCACCCCACCCCCTCCCCGCCTCTCCTCCTAGTAAATGATAAACAACGACAAACAATTTTTTTAATGCCACGAACAGACACCACCACCAACAGAACCTGCAGCTCAAATAGCCAATCACATTGAGGAATTTTTCGTAAGAGTTTTACGGCACTTGCAACCCAAGAAGATCATATTACAAGTGCCGGAGATTAGAGGCGTTACAAGAAGCAACAAACACAAAAAAGAAGGAGATAAGTAAGATAGATGTTTGATAGGAAAGAAGGAGCAAAACACTCCAGAGCTCATCAGATCTGACAGACACAACTATTAGTAGGCCAGAATTGTAGCAGTAAGTCATTAGATCTGACTGACATAGCTATTGGTAGGCCAGAATTGTAACATGCAGTAAGTCATTCGATCTGATTTAGAGCTATTGGTAGGCCATTATTGTAGCAGTGAGTTATCACATCTGACAGACACAACTATTGGTAGGCCAGAATTGTAGCAGTACGTCATTAGATCTGACTGACAGAGCTATTGGTAGGCCAGTATTGTAGCAGTCATTAGTTTTGACTAACACAGCTATTTGTTCCAGTATAGTAGCAGTAAGTCATTAGATCTGACTGAAACAACTAGTAGTAGGCCAGTATTGTAGCAGTAAGTCATTCGATCTGAAAGACACAGTAGATCTCAGCTTCCTGTGAGAGTGACATTCATTCTGCTTCACAGTTTTTGGTCGCGAAACCTTTTCTGTAGCTTCCTTGCTCGCGATCCCCCCCCCCCCCACACACACATACACACACACATACATACACACACATTCACACACACACAATCTAACACTTCGGCGTACTCACTTTCTCATCCTCTGGAAAAATGTTCTTCTCTTTTCACTTGGTCCATCCTAATTATCGACACCAGTCATCTATCCACACACTCTACC
>NW_004799281.1:0-1192 GCF_000002075.1 Aplysia californica | reverse complement strand
AACATTATCTTTGTCGTCGGCTGCCGACCGGACAAACTGTTGTTTTAGTAAGAGTTTTACGACACTTGCAACACAATAAGGTCATATAAGTGCCGAAGATTAGAGGTGTTACAACAGAGTAACAAACACAAAAAAAGAAAGAGGGGAGCTAAAGTCGATAGATGTTTGATAGGAAAGAAGAAACAAATCACACCAGAGCACCCGCCAACCACCCACCGACCGGACAAACGTGTCGGATACGTCCATATATAAGGGGTGTGCACACTATGCCAGACAGAAGGAGATCACCACAGACCTCCCCACAAGGTATTCACACCCACACCTTCTGTGGTTTAGTTCAGTTTTAGTTGAGGTTTCACGGCGCTTGCAACTGTATAATGTCATATGATGTTTAGTTTTAGTTGAGGTTTTACGGCGCTTGCAACTGTATAAGGTCATATGATGTTTAGTTTAAGTTGAGGTTTCACGGCGCTTGCAACTGTAGTATAAGGTTATATGATGTTTAGTTTTGGTAGAGGTTTTACCTTGATAAAGCTTGATGAAGCCCACGTGGGACGCTCAATCTTAAAAACAATCAGGAAACGACAAATGCAGTTTTTGGGACACCTGAATAGACATAAGGGTCTTGAACATCTACCTCTGACTGGGAAAATTGAGGGCAAGCGAGGCAGGGGTAGACCCAGAACAACATACTTAGGAAACCTAAACAGATGGGTAACAGGGAAAGATCAGGGAAACGTAGCTTTTTTTAGGGCATCCGAGCAAAGGAATGAATGGAAAACCATGATCGCCGATGTCTGTCGCAGATCTGGCACTGGGTGATGATGATGAGGTTTTACGGAGCTTGCAACTGCATAGGGTCATATTATGATGTTTAGTTTTAGTAGAGCTTTTACGGCGCTCGCAACTGCATAAGGTCATATGAGCGCCAGAAGATAAGAGGTGTTACAAGAGAGTATCAAACATTAAAAAAGAAGGAGGAAAGACAAGGACGATAGACGTTTCATAGGAAAGAAGAAGCACACCACACCAGAGCACCCGCCAACCACCAACACACCTTCTGTTGGAGACAACGAACCGCCTCACCGCCACACAACAGACACCGGTACAACAAAATAATATTATTGTGCCAAACTAACTTCTGAAACGTCCGGCTATGTCTTGATATGTCACATCCTCTCCCCTCCCCTCT
>NW_004799280.1:0-20811 GCF_000002075.1 Aplysia californica | reverse complement strand
GAACGGGCTGGACTAGTTTGGAGATGAGAACATCTCGTAGGAGGGAGCGGGAGAAAAAGGAAGAAACTGAGGAATTTGCGAGGAGAGTAGGACTGAGAACTAGGAGGAGAAGGAGGAGTAGGAGGACTGGGAGGAGGAGGGGCATGAGGCGAGGATCAATTGAAGGAAGAGGAGTTGGAGGAAAGGGAGAAAAGGGGGTGGCAAAAGGAAAAGAAGGGGGAGAAAGATTTAATGCAAATAGTAGGATATGGAGGAGGAGGAGGAGGAGGAGGAGGAGGAGGAGGAGGAGGAGGAGGAGGAGGAGGAGGAGGAGGAGGGGAGGGGAGCGAAGAGCAGGCGATGTAATGTGAACCAGAGGAAGGGAAGCCGTGAAGAAGGAAACCAAGGAGGAGGTAGAGGAGGAAAACTTAGGCTTTCTTTTCCATTCAGAACTAGAATAAGAATTAAAACGGACACACACACACAGATAGGTTGTAATTTAGACAACTTGTGTGATCTTTTTTTTCATGTTTCTATCACGGCGTCCTCAGGTGGTCTCAGGAACTCTCTACAGGTACACCATCGAGCTCACGAACGGAGAAAATGTAAGTTTTGTATGTGTGAGGAAAAGGTGTATAAGTGCGTGTATACTTTAGAAAGACTTGGACAGACAGACACTTGGACAGGCAGACATACACTTGGACAGGCAGACACACACTTGGACAGACACATAGACAGACACTTGGACAGACAGACACGTGGACATATAGAGTGGCAGAGGTCATTGCAGCTTCACATCCTACAATGATCAAGGCACTTGTTGTTTTTGCACTAATTTCTTCCTCAACTTCCAGTTAATTAAAAACACACCTCTTGTCTTAACCACAAACCGATCAAATTCACACACTCACTGATACACTATCGTATCTAGGCTTAGCAAACGGTTTTAGCTCATTACACCTGCCAAAGTGAAAATAAAGACCCCCTTTTCTTTCTTCAAACCACTTTAGCTGTCACCAATGACAAAAACTACACTCGAAGATAAATAATGTTCAGCGAAGTACACTTGTTTAATTTTCGTTACAGTAACCTTTTCCACGTTTTCCAGGACTCGACGTAGATGGTTGGCGGGTGCTATGGTGTGGTTTGCTCCTTTTTTCAAATCAAACATCAATCGTCCTTATGTCTCCTCCCTCTTTTCAATGTATGTGACTTTCTAACTCCCTAGCAGCACCTTTTATCTTCGACACTTATGTGACCTCGTTGTGTTGCAAGTGCCGTAAAACACTTACTGAAACAAATCCGTCTGTCTTTCCTATGTACGGTACTCTCCAAGAACACCTCTTATCTTCGGCATTTATGTGACCTCATTGTGTTTCAAGTTCCGAAAAGAACTTTACTAAAACTAAAACCTCTCCCCATCCTGCTCCCCTCGCCTTGATGTTGCCACCTACAGAAAGAACAGTGTGACGTGAGAGTGTGGAGCCAGCCTTGGTTGCCAGAGGGACAGAGAACCGTGCTGGGTGGCGCACCCAAGTGCACGCAAGTGGTGAGAGCTAATATCAGCTTAGTTCTTCAACAGTTTTACTCTTTAACCTCTTCACCGTCAGGTCCTAGACATCTTGGGCTCTTTGGTGGGAATGAACACGAGGCCTGGTTGTGAAAGGGTTAAGGACGAAGCGGCCGCACATTATGTTCGAGCAAAAGTAGACTGAAGTTAATGTTGCTACTAATTTTGAAGAGCCATTTTACACAAATCAAAAAGGGGTGTTTGCACAATTAATGGCATGTTTATTGTTGCATAGAGATTTTTGAGTAGTTTCCAGGGTATATTCTCTTGTTAGATCAGACTCTTGATCAACAAACGTTTTTGTGTGCCCCCCCCCCCCTACTAAATTTGGGATAAAAGTAGACTGTGATAGTAAAATTGAAGTAAAATCTGTTTGGGTTATTCAATTTTGTCATCATTATCATGATTATGAACATATTCAACGTTTTTGTTCCTCATTTCTTCCTCCTTTCTTCTTCCTTCTTCTTCTTCTTCTTCTTCTTCTTCTTTCTTCTTCTTCTTCTTCTTCTTCTTCTTCTTCTTCTTCTTCTTCTTCTTCTTCTTCTTCTTCTTCTTCTTCTTCTTCTTCTTCTTCTTCTTCTTCTTCTTCTTCTTCTTCTTCTTCTTCTTCTTCTTCTTCTTCTTCTTCTTCTTCTTCTTCTTCTTCTTCTTCTTCTTCTTCTTAATTTTATTATTATTATTATTATTATCATCATTAGTATTGTTATTATTATTATTATTATTATTATTATTATTATTATTATTATTATTATTATTATTATTATTATCCACCCCTCTTAACCCCCTGCAACCGTGTGGCTCCATAGAAAGCTCCGTCTGCCCGGTCAATGCTCGGAGCACCGGAAGTTGTGTCAATAACTGAAGAAGATGTCCAGTCTGCCCTGGGCGCCCTGGAGCAGCGGCAAACTGCCCAGTCCAACGGTCTGGTCTACCTCAAGGCTGTCTCAGCAAAGAAGATCACGAAACAGGTCAGTGAGGATTGCTAGAGAGGGGAAAAAAGCTACTGTGGGGAGAGAGGGAGGGAGGGAGAGAAAGTGGACAGGGAGGGGGCGGGGAGGTGAAAGAAGAGGGAGTAATACATATAATGTTATGTACACCCGCACCCAATTCAATACACCCATAATGTGTATATCATTATGGGATGTTGTATCGTGTATCCCTCTCACCCAGGGTTTGCACTGACAGACAGGGTTTGCACTGACAGACAGGGCCAAAGCCTGCTTCCTAAAGATCTAGATTTTGTCGATGGTGACGTAGAAACACCAATACCAATCTTTCCTTTTTTTTACATAGACACTCATAATGATATACACATATTTTTGCAATATATACTTTTACATATTTAATGTTTTTATATAATTACATTTATATGTATTTATATAATTGTATTTATATGTATTTACATAATTGTATTTGTATGTATTTACTTAATTGTCTTTATATGCATTTATATAATTGTATTTATATGTGTGTGTAAAAAGTTGTTCTCGCATCCCATCCAGACATTGGGGATTGCCTTGTTAGTGAGACAACTTCCTGGACTTTTGGCATATTGTGGTAGGGTGGCCATATGTGGTTGTATATACAATGTATAATATGTGTTAGAGTGTACATTTACTGGGCTCGTGTGTGTGTGTGTGTGTGTGTGTGTGTGTGTGTGTGTGTGTGTGTGTGTGTTTGCATAATAAAGGTAATTAATAAAATCTAAATATCATATTTTATGGGTAAGGGTTTAGATGCCTCCGATAGTGTGTCTATATTATTGCACAAACAACGATGTTCAAACATGTCTCGCGTCTCGGCAGGTGGTGAACGGCCTCGTGTTCTCCTTGACCGACGTAACTTTCTACGGCTCCTCTTGCTCCAGAACCCCTACCGACAGGACGACATGCTCTGTGGCCGCTGATGCTTCCTTGGTAAATTATAATAAAAAAGGGCTCTCGTGGCCTAGAGGTTAAGGTGTTGGCCTCTCATTCAAAGGTCCCGGGTTCGAATCCGGGAAGTGACCGAAAAAATTCTCTTCTCTAAATTTTGTCTCCTTTCACCTCCTTTCCTGCTCTCTAGCAATATTCTGTCGTCTGCTTTCGTCTCCTCTTTCTGCCCCCACTCCCTCATCTCATTTGCCCCCCTCCTCTGGGCTCCTGATTCTTTCTACAGCCTTTCTGCTGCTACTCCTCGGCTACTTCTTACTGCTGTCTTTCAGCCACAACCCTGATCTGCAGGTAGGAAAGATCTACACCTAGCCTTCTCGGACAAGGGCGAAAAATCTCGGAGGGCCCGTGTGCAAGTTGCGCACATTAAATATCCCTTGGTGGTCTAAAATCGATAAGAGTAGGCTTCGGCCGCCACCCGGGCAAAATTCAAAATTTCCTACCAACTGAAAAAGTTTAATGTGTCCTGCGCGCTCATATGACCTTACGCCGTAAAACACTTACAAAAACAAACATATAACAAAAACGTCTATTTGAATCTATTTGAAAAAAACCCTGTTACAACAGCCTGGCTTCCAACCCATGCAGGCATTGATGGCAACGAAACCGTTGACCACTTTGCCAAAGAATCTCTAAAACTACCTGAAAACAAAAATAGTGCCATCCCATTCTCTGACTTGAAACCGAAAGAAAAAGAAGACATCACATCCTCCTGGACCCAAATTTGGAATCAACAAATACACAACAAACTCCATTACATTCAACCGAAACTTGCACCCAGGAAACCCGTGTCTTTTCTACGAAGAAAAAAAATGTTGTTTACACCTGATTAAAAATGGGACACACGCTCGCCACGCACAAACATAATTTACTCGAAGGCAATGAGGCTCATTTTCGCATGGCGTGCAACACATATTTTACTGTTCGACTCATTCTGTGTTGATTTTGACCAAGTACAAGTGAAATATTTCAAATGCAGAAACATCAAGACTGTATTTGACATCGTTAGTCCAAAGAGGATTTTTGGGTTTCATTAAGGAAATTGGATTGTTTCATTAGATATAGTCTGTCCGTCCTTATAACTTAGTTATAGATTTGTGGCGTTGAAACTTCTTCGCACTTACATGACTAATATTGAGTCGAAAGTGCCATAAAACACTTACTCCTCAATCAATCAATCAATCAATCAATCAATCAATCAATCAATCAATCAATCAATCAATAAACACACTAGTGCTTACATGTGTACAAGTACGCACATACACATGCCTACATCCACGTACGCACGTAAATATATTACCGCATATATACACAGACATATGTACTCATACATTCACGCACATACACATTTACACGCTCATATACAAACGCATATATATATATATATACTAACGCGCATATACAGGCACATATACTCACTATTACACATACACACACATACATAGACGCTCATATACGCAGACATACACATAATACGTACTCACACAACTATTCCATATTCCAAACGTATACAATATATTATTTATAACCTCCTTGTCCGTTCCTCAGGTGCAGACCTGCTCTGCCAACATTTGGTTCAGTACCCAAAATACGCCAAACTATAAAATCTCCGATGTGGTCTGCAAGGTGAGTTATAAAAATTGTGTCGATTGTGCCGTAAAACATCAATCAATCATTATGCATAGCGTATGTTCCAGAAAACTCACCTGCAGTGTTGTCTGTGGAAAGTTGGAGGATGTCTGTGGTTGGTCAGTTATCAACTTGCGTTTAGTCCTTCTGTTATTACTTTATATGGTTTGCTCCTTGTTCCCTATCAAACAACCGTCCCTCTCCCTCCTTTCCTTTGTATGTTACTTTTATACTCTCTAGCCTTCTGCTCTTATATGCTCCAGAAAAGGGCCCCTGTGTGTTGAGTATCTTCACCATAACCATGTCATTATCACGATAGAAAGCCCCTCCATCACCAACAAGAATATAATCAACAACGAACACAACAACAGTAACAACAATAATAACAATAGCAACAACTGCAACAACAATAATAACCACAACCACAACCACCGCAACCACCACAACCACCACAACTACGACCACAACAACAACAACAACAACAACAACAACAACAACAACATTATAATCTTTATCATTATCTTTATCATTATCTATATCAACATTATCATCATCATCATCATCATCAGCAGCAGCAGCAGCTTCAGCGGTAGCAGCAGCAGCTTCAGCAGTAGCAGCAGCAACAACAACACCAGCAACACCTTCATCCCCAGCATCGTCATCATCAACATCATCGTCAACCGCCAGCAGCATCATCACCATTTACAACAACAGAAACAACAACAACAACAACAAAACATGTCTATGTGTACATCTGTGTCTCTGTCTGTCTGTCTCCCTGTCTATCTGTCGGTCTATCTGTACCTTATTATTATCCTTATTTTTATTATTATTATTATTATTATTATTATTATTATTATTATTATTATTATTATTATCATCATCATCATCATCATTATTATTGTTATTACGGCATTATTATTGTCGTTGTTATCGTTCTTACAGTTGTTATCGTTGTTGTTGTTGTTGTTGTTGTTTTTGTTGTTGATGTTGCTGTTGTTGTTGTGTGGGTGGTTTGTGGGTGCTCTGGTGTGGTTTGCTTCTTTTCCTATCAAACATCTATCGTCTTTATCTCCCTTCCTTCTTTTTCGTGTTTGTTACTCTCTTGTCACACCTCTAATCTTCGGCACTGATATTATGACCTTATAGTGTTGCAAGTGCCGTAAAACTCTTACTAAAACAAAAATGATATTTTAAAAAGTTGTTGCTGCTATTGTTGTTGTTGTTGTTAATGTTGTTGTTGTCCATTAGAGGATTTCGATGTCAAAGGCTATATATACATGTACCTGACACTACTTTTACTTTTCTGTTTCAGTAAACCAAGTCCTCATTTTGAAGGATCGGCTCTTTACAGATGTAGATCTAGATCTACAGCTGTCTTTGCCATGTATCTGTTTTGACCATGTACACTTTTTTGTGAATAAAATTGTATTTGCGCAAATGAAAATAGTTTTCTTTTTTATATGGATTTGCTGTATGATGTTGTTCTTTGCCACATTCTTCCCATCAGTACCGAAACTGTTTATTGTCCCAGTTGTCGCTGTTGTTGTTGGTGTTAGTTGTTGTTGTTTTTGTTGTTGTCAGTTGTTTTTTGTCCTTTGTTGTTGTTTTTGTTGTTGTCGTTGTAATTGTCAGTTGTTGTCGGTTGTTGTTGTCAGTTGTTATTTTCAGTTGTTGTCTTTGTCAGTTGTTGTTTCCGCTGGTGTTGACGATTGTGATGGTGGGTGATTGGCAGGTGCTCTGGTGTGGTTTGCTCCTTCTTTCCAATTAAACATATATCGTCCTTATCTCTCGTCCTTCTTTTCTGTGTATGTTACTCTCTTGTAACACATCTATAATTCGGCACGTATATGACCTTATTGTGTTGCAAGTGCCGTAAAACTCTTACTAAAGGATCGGCTGATGAAGCTGAGGATTTTCAATTTAAACGTGAAGTCAGTTGTGTTGTATGGAAGTGAGATATGGAACGCATCCCAGACTTGCATAAAGAGGAACTCGGTTTTCTTGAAGAAGTGTCTAAGACAGTTTCTGAGGATCAGATGGACAGAAAAGGTCACCAACGACAGATCCCAGTCAGAGATGAGGTCCCTTTGAAGAATCTAAGACTGTGCATGCTGCTGAGTTTCAAAATTTCTACCATACTGTTCTAGAATGTTATAAAGTACAAGGTCTGTTCACCTCTTCCCATTTTTACTCTCACCATATCTCCCCACCCGTTCTCTTTCCCATTTTCGGCGAGTAGTCGGAGGGCACCTCTTGTAGGAACTATGTAATGTACTTCATTTCTTTCCCCCTCTTGTATCCTATCTGCCTGTTTTGATATTTTCTTTCACTAACTGACAACTATTGTGTCGATGTGATCCTCTTTAATAACTCCAGTGGCCACGTGGTTAAGAGGCTCAGGCTCACTGGGATGTGTCTTCACCCCCCCCACACACATACAAAACGCAACAAAAACAACAAGCAACACAAACAAAATTAAAACAAAAACAAAAACAAAATCCAAGAAAAGAAAAGAGGGGGCTGCACAATAACAACCAGCAATAGCGTGTTTGTCGTATGCCTGTGATGTAAGAAGAGCTATCTATGTATTATATCTCTGCATATATTTTTGCTACGGCTTTGTAAAACAAATTTCCTCACGAGGATCAATAAAGCGGAAGTTATTTTTCTTTAAATTTTATCAGTCTTTTTATTTACTCAAACGAAATGTCTCACTTCTATTAGGTAAGCATGTGTATCATTCTCTCTCTCTTTCTCTCTCTCTCTCTCTCTCTCTCTCTCTCTCTCTCTCTCTCTCTCTCTCTCTCTCTCTCTCTCTTTCTCTCTCTCCCCTTCTTTCCCTCTCTCTTTCTTTCTATTTTTGTTTTATTGTCCAATTAACTATCTGCAGGGGTTTGGTTTTCACCTCGTGACCACCCCTTGTCGGAATTACTGCAGATACATTTTCTTAAAACATGCCCTTATCAACAGAATTAAGATCAGTTAGGAAGCGGACTTCGACCCTGCCTGTCAAGGCCAACAAGAGCTAAAAGGGATCAATGTTTCAGAAGGGCAGAAAGTCCGAGATACTCGATAAAAATCCTTCCCACACTGGAATCAAACTCGGGTCTTCTTCGTGCGGAGGAGAAGGGCCAAACCGCAGCACCACGAAGCGTGTGCAGAGACACTAACTTTACCAAACGAAATTGTGAGGTGAGGACTAATTTCAACAGTTTGCAAATGTCTAAAGATTGACGTGTGTTATAGGGTGCAAGGCTTCTGAGGGCTGAGCGGCACGCCTCAATACCTTCTTGGTGTGGTATGTTGTTGTACATATTGACAACGTCTATGGCCAAAAAGTTAGTTTCAGGAGTGAGAATGTTTTTAGAATTAATAGTTTCTATTTTTTGGAGAACGTAGAGATTATCTTTCACCCAGTGGGTACCACAAAAGTCAAGGAAAGGGGTTTGAAAATGCTGTCCAACCAATAGGAAGCTCTGACTGTAGGACCATTAATTTGGGAAATAATGCCTCTAAATCGAGGGAGTTTAGAATTGTTGTTTGCTAGCTTGTGGATTTTAGGTAGGCCATAAAAGTAGGGGCACGACACCTCCCATCATCATCATCATCATCATCATCATCATCATCATCATCATCACAACAACAACAACAACAACAACAACAACAACAACAACAACAACAACAACAACAATAACAACAACAAGAAAAATATGCTTCTGTCCTTATACGTGTAAAATGCTTCCACCGCCTACAACTTCCTTTGTTGTTTATCTTTTGACCGTTTTTTGTTGTGGATTGTATACAATAAAAATCGGGACCTTAATGCCAGCATTGCGCTGTACCACAATTGGTAAGTCACAAACCTGTACGTTCTCTTGGGTTAAAAAACGAAGAAAAATTCAAAAACCAAAAAAAAAAAAAAAAAAATGAAAACCGCCCACACTAGTGATAGTCTGTCCACTTTCCCCGAAGTACATTACCAGAAAGTCCAAGTTACGTAAAAGCCGGAAAATGTTTTTAAAAAGTAATTCCCAGTAATTTCATTCTTCGTGATTTTTAATGTGGGTACCTTAGAACTACCAAGCTCTATCTGCTCAGTACCACGTTTTGAGAAATTTGACGTAAAACGTTTTGAGTTTCACTGCATGTCAAGCGTTTTCGAATGCAATTCTTTGAATATCTTGGTAACGACTCCGAAAAATCTTACTGTTTTGATAGAGTAGATAGAACATGGTTTCTGACCTTATGGTCTTAGTAACTCAAAACGACCAAAAACGTCAGACAGAACGTTGTAATTCTAAGGTAGCCACGTAGGTAGGCAGGTGTAATCAGTGTTTAGGGCTACTGGGCCATAATATAGTAAAGATACATATTATTTCAGAAAAGACTTCCATGAAAACAGCATAAAACTTAAATGACTTACGGTACATATCACTAACATGTGAAACAAGAGCGATTTTAAAATTACAGTTGAAAAAATATATCAGTAATGCTCAGAGGTTATAATATAGTGTAAAGCGCATAGAGCCTGCTGTTGAGCGGGGATATGCGCTATACAAATGCTATCTATTATTATTATTATTATTATATTGTCAAGAAGCCAACAGGAACTTAAAAAATTTAGTAGAACGTAGGAATAAACAAAAAACAAGAACATCCACTAACCACTTGCTTCGTGCACTATCAAAAAAGGAATACACCTGTCAATAAAAAAACGTGGGTGGTTGGAGAGTTCTCTGGTGCGGTTTGCTCCTTTTTTTTTATCAAACATAATAATAATAAAATAATAATATATAACATTTTTATAGAGCTCAATGCGCTTTGCATTGGAGTACCCGTTTTTCAAAAATCTTTCTTACTACTTCCTTTCTTATCATGCAATATACATTAATGCACACACAGATACACACACACACACACACACACACACACACACACACACACACACACACACACACACACACACACACACACACACACACAGACACACACACAGCACACAGACTTTTTTTCATCCAGACATAGGAACAGAACAACTATAATGAAAAATAATATATACATTTGAAACACATGACGCATGTAAATATTATTCTTTCTTTTACATTTAGATCTTGTTATCAGTCTAGCGGCATTGTTTTGAATCATTGTTTTGAATGAGCCAATGCAGTTCTTTTAATAATGGAGTGACATGGTCTCGTTTTTTAGATCTTGTTATCAGTCTAGCGGCATTGTTTTGAATTACTTGTAAACGATTCAAATATTTGTTGTTGAGACCTGCTAGGAGTGAGTTACAATAGTCTAATCTAGATAGAATAAGAGATGTTGCCAGTGTTTTTGTGGTCTCTTCGTTCAACCGAGATTCTTGACAACTTCTTTATTATATGTCATATGCCGATATAAATCAAAGTTGACACTTTCCAGATTTTTATTTAATCGTGGATTTTTTAAAAGTAATGATGTCTGTCTTTTCTTCGTTTAGTTTCAACTTGTTTACTGTCATCCACTTTTTAATTTCATAAAAACATTGTTTAGTGATAGAAATCATGTTTGGCAGATCTTGAATGGTGCCATTAACATACATTTGGGAATCATCGGCATAAAAATGATAATTCAATCCATGATTTTGTAAAATGCTTGTTAAGGGTTGTGTATATAGTGTAAAGAGCACTGGTCCAAGAACGGACCCAAGTGGAACTTCATCATCGAGCCTGACCTGCTTTGAAAAGCTATTTTTAATTTGCACTGACTGAACTCTTTCTAGTAAATATGACTTAAACCATGAAAGCACAGTATCCGATAAGGCAAATGAGCGCTCAAGTAGAATAGCATGATCAATTGTGTCAAAAGCTGCGGACAGATCCAAAAGAGTTAAAAGACAGATGTTTTTGCTATCAACGGAATCCAATAAATCAGATGTTACTTTTAAAAGAGCAATTTCGGTACTATGATCAGTTTTATAGGCAGATTGTTTTTGCTCTCAACGGAATCCAATAAATCAGATGTTACTTGACTTAAAACAATCTTCTCTAAAATTTTGAGACAAATTGCAAATTCGAAACTGGTCGATAGTTTTTTAATTCATTTTTATCAAGCCCGGGTTTTTTCAATAAAGGTTTTACAATAGCTTCTTTGCCGGGTTTTTTCAGTAAAAGTTTTAAAATTCATTTTTACCAAGCCCGGGTTTTTTCAATAAAGAATATCAATACATGTTATGAGTACATGAGCAGGCATTGGGTCAAGGTCACATGTTTTTATGGTTGAGTAATGTGAGGTAGGACAATATCAATACATGTTATGAGTACATGAGCAGGCATTGGGTCAAGGTCACATGTTTTTATGGTTGACCCATTAATACAATTTAAAATATCACTATTTGTAACTGAACTAAAAGAATCTAATATCTGTCCAGTAAATTCTGAAAATTCTAAATTTCCATTTGGCTCTAGGTCGAGAGAAGAGCGTATGGTATTAATTTTTGTCATTGAAAAAAGTCACAAATAAACAACCAAGTTCGTCATCTGATGTTGTAGAGGGGAGAGGAGATATTGTTTCTTTTCCCAGAATAACATCTATCCTCCTTATCCGTCCTCCTTCTTATCTTTGAGTTACTCTCTCGTAACACCTCGAACGTTCGGCACTTGTATGGCCTATTTTTGTTACAAGTGCCGTAAAACTCTGATAACAACAAAACAAAACAGAACAAAAATCGAAAACCGCCCACAGCTGTGACAGTCTCTGCCCTTTACTTCACCGTACGTTGTCAAAAAGTCAAGATTACATACACGTAGTATGGCTTTAGTAGAAAAATAAATCACAGTGCGGCAGTGGTAATGCCAGAATGTAACTTCACTGCAAGGATTGTAATATAATTCTTTAAGGGCAATAATAATGATGATGATAATAATAACTTTACTTACTTTACTTTTTTCTTCCGCTTGTACCCTGGGGTGTCGCGGGGAGACACAGGTGTCTGTCTGCAGCAAGTCGTGTGGCCTGTAGGAGGGACATCCCATGATCTTTAAGGGTGTCTGCCACAGATTCACTCCATCGTCGCCTTGGTCTTCCTCTGGCTCTCCATCCAGAATATTTAATGTTGTATGCTCTCAGAGCTGGATGGTTTGAGGGCATCCGCGTGAGGTGTCCGAACCACTTGACCCTTTGTTTTTCAATGTGTGGTAGGACTGGTGTTGCTCCCACGGTGTCCCTAATGACTTCATTTTAAATTTTGTCTCTTCTTGTTTTGTTGACCGCTCTTCTTAAGCATTTCATCTCGCATGTGACCAGTTTCCTCTCTAGGGCTTTTGTTAGAGTCCATGTCTGGCACTGATATGTGAGCGTTGGAAGGAAAATGGCGTTGATGAGCTTCGCCTTGGTCCTCATGGGGATATTGGGATGTTTCAGGAGAGGGCCCAGTTGGTAGCTGACTGCGTTGGCTCTCTGGCATCTAGTCTCTATCTCTCGATCTAATTTTCCATTTTCTGTGAAAATGCTGCCCAAATATTTGAATTCTCTGCTTTGTTTTAGTTGGGATCCATTGATGTTGATATCCACTTTACCTGGTCTCCTGCTAACTGTCATGACTTCGGTCTTGCTTATGCTGATCTTCATGTCATATTTTTCGCAGCTCGCATTTAGTTGGTTTATATGCTCCTGTAGCTGAGTCTGCAAGGATTGTAATATAATTCTTTAAGGGCAATAATAATGATGGTGATAATAATAAATAATAATAATAATAATAATAATGATAATAATGAAGATAGATAGATAGATAGATAGATAGATAGAGGTTGAAGGTGAGTAGTTTGACGTTCTGAAACACTTCGTTTGAATGAGGGAGAGGGTTTTTTGGAGGGGGCGGGGGCTTGGGAGATGTCAGGTAAGGGAAATAGTCAGGGGTGTACACAAGAGAAAAATAACTTTAAAAGACAAACTGCTGTTGCTACTATCATTGTTTGGTTAAACGTCCACGTGGCGTCTTTGGATGTACCATTAGCTCAGTTGGTATCATGCTGGACTGCGGTGCGCATGGCCCTGATTTGAATCCCCAACTAAAAGTTTTGAACTTTCGCTTGTATTGAGGAGTGTGTATATATAAATATATATATATATATATATATATATATATATATATATATATATATATATATATATATATATATGTGTGTGTGTGTGTGTGTGTGTGTGTGTGTGTGTGTGTGTATATATATATATATATATATATATATATATATATATGAACGTTACATTTGGGTGGTTCTACTTCTCATATAAACTTCCAGTGTTGGAAGGAGCTTTATACTCGTATGATTTTGCATTTCCCGGTCATAACGAACAGGATTTGACGGTTGAATCCCTTTTTTGATTTTTTCCCTGGTATGAGAGAGGCAAGGGATCAAACAGGGTTTACTTTGTCACTGGACAGGACAAGTTTACGTCTATTCTACTCTTAGTAGGACCGGGACCACAAAGCATGCTCACATTGTTTGCGCAATATACCGCTGAAGTATTTTAAAGCAAAGATAGAATATATGTTTAAAAAAATCTCCCCACCCCCTTAAAAACACCACCTACCCCCTTTCAAACATACAATGGAACAAAACAAAACAAAACAAAACAAAAAAACCAAAACAAAAACAATTCAAGTACAATTTAAAGCCAAATAAAATGCAATGCTCGACCCCCACCCCCCCAAAAAAAGAAAAACAAAACAAATAAACAAACAAAAAGTGTTAATGCACTGGGTTTTTAAAGTCATCAGATCGACGTCTGTTGATAGCCAAGTTTCTTGCCGTTGACCTTGCCATTGCGCAAGGATTGTCGGGTCAATCCACAGAATTTACACTATCTCAAAGCTGATTAGCTACTGCAGTGATGAAGCTTAAAATAAATCCAAAACAAAAACACAACACCATATAAGGTATGCTTAAAAAATGACAACGTCTTCAAAACAATACGGAGATTATTTCGTGATCGGTTGTGAGACTTCTGGTTTTACAGCCCTATGGTGACCTCTGACCAAACACAAACCTGTTGCGATTTTGTTAACAATATGAAGAACAAAAAGTGGGCACTTTTTTAAACCTTATCTTTAATCATTATCCAATATTATCTAACAAACAATTATCACTGCCCCCCTTTTGAGGCAATAAATGAGAACTGGTCATGCGTGCAGGAGATTCATAGATTGCTTAAAAAAGACGTGCCGAACGTCTTGTCCTCCATGCCCCCTGAAGACCAAAATTGTCAAGACCGCCTGAGACAATCCCCTGAAACGGCGCCCACTCACTCCAGCGTGTATAAAAGGTCCGCGTGTGGTTTGTTTATGCATTTAGGATCGCATGACTACTTAATTCCTTCCTTCGAACACTTTGTGAGAAAGAGAAACCAACAACTTTACAGCCAACATGAAGGTAAGTCAGAATAATACTAGGGTCGAATAGTCGGACAGGAAACGAGAGGTTGAGATTTAATAAGTAAATAAATGTTAATAACAAATAGCATTGATTTATAAAGCGTTAGCTTTTGTGATCGTTTTTTATTCGGAAATAAATACAACTATTAGCACTAATTACTGAACAATACATTCCAACGAAAACCGTTTTCCACATTTCAGTTTCTATTCTTATTATGTGACCTCCCGCTTTTCTCCTATGGCCTATAATTACAAATAACTGAGGCAATTATTTAGAGAACAAGAACAAAATAGTTGTAAGTGAATTGAAAACAGCAGCATCTTTATCAGCATTAACAACAAAAACAGCAGCAACAATAAAGACAGCAACAACAATAATAACAGCAGCAACAGTGACAGCAGCAGCAATGACAAAAGTGACAACAACAATAACAACGGTGACAACAATAGGGGAAACAACAATAACAACAACAGAAACATTGACAAATGAAAATGACAAAAACAACAATGACAAAAGTAGCAACAATAACAACAACAATGACAACAGCTACAACAATAACACAAGCAGCAGCTATGACAACAGCAGCAGCAATGACTACAACAACAACAATAGCAGCAGCAGCAATGAATGCGACTGTCCTGACCATACTGTGACAAATGTGTCGTAAACATTATTATACTCATCCAAACAACGATGTAAATGGCTATGGAAAGTGTAAACAGCAAACCAAAACTAAAAACAATATAAGAGGCCAGTAATTACAAGCCTTCCCGACTACTACAACCACGACAACGACAACGAAAATGACAACGACAACTATAACGACAACGATAACAATGACCTTAGATAACGACAAAGATAACGACAAAGATAGCTACAACGATAGCGACAGCGATAGCGAAAGTATAGATTATATTCCATGCTGGGGTTCTCCTCAATAATTAGCCTCCGTTGAGTGTGGCGCCACCTGCCGTCCTTGGTATCATCACCAGTTTATTTACTTCACTAAATGGAAAACGTTTCCTAGTTGTTACTGAAACGTGGAAAAGGCGGTAAATGCCATGAGACAATGTGACTTTGTACTACGCAGTTGGATTCTTGTGAAATCGACAAACTATCAAGAGCGGGTGGTATAAGCCCCACTGGTGGGTCTTTCTTCTTTACTTTCCCTCTGTTGTTTAGCACTAAATGACCATTATTGTGTCGATGTGCTTCTCTTTATTCAAATAAACAAAAACAAAAAGCAAAAAGCAACAAAAGAGCCATCTAGCCCTAATCTCTTACTCATGATATCGGAGGGAAAAGCGCCTTTGTATTTGTATTCATTTTGAAAATCACAACGTCCGAGTATGATAGAATAGGATGTTGATACTGAGGCTTAACATGCAATGTTTTGTGGTTAGAAACGGTGTGCACAATAACTTCTGTACGTGCGCTTCCGAAGGTTTGTCCATGGCACACGAACTCCTCTTTGCAATAATCGCATCCCCAAGTTCTCAACTATAGAAGAAAAAAAACTGTGTTGATAATGCTGTAAATCAGCTACCCAATCAATCAATCAATAAAACTGCCAAGCTTTTTTCTCTGTTCTGATTTCTTTCTGCAAGAGCTTAGCACCGGACTAAATCCAAGAGGATTATTTCGATTGTTTGTGAGGGTTTCAGGGTATGTTTTGTGGTTTAGACCAGCCTCTTGGTGGTCAGACATTTATTTTGTCGCCCCGGGAAACTCGAAAGAAAGCTTCATGAAATCGTATTGTTTCTCGTCATTTTCTTTGAATATAAACCCAGAATGCTCAGAGCAAATGATGGCCAAATCCGATTCGACAGTACCATAAAACACTACGTTAAATAAAAAAAGACCCCAACCAAAACAAACAAACAGGACCCAATGAATTGTCTGAGTAGGTGAAGCCTGTCTTACAACCCCCTCCCTCCCAATCCATGCAATTACCATAATTGTATCATCTTCCCTCTCGTTCTCCCCTCGACAGCTCATCTTCGTCGTCTGTTTAATCCTGCCGCTCATTTCCGGCGCCGTGTTGACCGGAGGTATCAACAACGACTACACGACCTCCTTGGATGACCCCAACGTCAAGTTCGCCGTGGACGGCATCAACAGCTACTACAAGGGTCTCGGCGACAGCACCTCCCGCACTGCCGTACGCCTCGTCTCCGCCTCTTCACAGGTGAGCCTTTAAAGCTGTCCGTGGGTGGTTAGCGGGCGCCCTGCTGTGGTTCGCCCCTTCTTCCTTAGCAAAGATTTGATGTCCTCGTCTTTTCTCCTTTTTTGACCTTTTTTATTTGCCCTTTTTTATACTCTCGTGGAACGTGATTATCCTTCGGCACTTTGTATAACCAATTTGTGTTGCAAATGCCGTAAAACTCTTTCTAACACTATAATTCAGAAAGCACGTTTTAGAGAAGAAAAAAACCCAGTTTCAATTCTTTCACAAAGAGTACCGACGATATGAATCTTTTTCCTTTAAAATAGCATTTATAATTTGAATTTCGGCCAAATTTCTCAGGTATATGTAACCGGTCAACAAGTTAAGAAGGTGTAGCAAATATTTTTCAAAATTTGGGACTTTGTGCATCTGGAGAGCTGGCTGACACCATGCAGATGATCATGAATAGGATTTGTGACCACATCCAATGTCAACGGGCTGGACTAGTTTGGAGATGAGAACATCTCGTAGGAGGGAGCGGGAGAAAAAGGAAGAAACTGAGGAATTTGCGAGGAGAGGAGGACTGAGAACTAGGAGGAGAAGGAGGAGTAGGAGGACTGGGAGGAGGAGGGGCATGAGACGAGGATCAGTTGACGGAAGAGGAGTTGGAGGAAACGGAGAAAAGGGGGTGGCAAAAGGAAAAGGAGGGGGAGAAAGATTTAATGCAAATAGTAGGAGATGGAGGAGGAGGAGGAGGAGGAGGAGGAGGAGGAGGAGGAGGAGGAGGAGGAGGAGGAGGAGGAGGAGGGGAGGGGAGCGAAGAGCAGGCGATGTAATGTGAACCAGAGGAAGGGAAGCCGTGAAGAAGGAAACCAAGGAGGAGGTAGAGGAGGAAAACTTAGGCTTTCTTTTCCATTCAGAACTAGAATAAGAATTAAAACGGACACACACACACAGATAGGTTGTAATTTAGACAACTTGTGTGATCTTTTTTTTCATGTTCTTCACTCCTGACTACCTGACTAAATTTCTATCACGGCGTCCTCAGGTGGTCTCAGGAACTCTCTACAGGTACACCATCGAGCTCACGAACGGAGAAAATGTAAGTTTTGTATGTGTGAGGAAAAGGTGTATAAGTGCGTGTATACTTTAGAAAGACTTGGACAGACAGACACTTGGACAGGCAGACACACACTTGGACAGGCAGACACACACTTGGACAGGCAGACACACACTTGGACAGACAGACACGTGGACAGATAGAGTGGCAGAGGTCATTGCAGCTTCACATCCTACAATGATCAAGGCACTTGTTGTTTTTGCACTAATTTCTACCTCAACTTCCAGTTAATTAAAAACACACCTCTTGTCTTAACCACAAACCGATCAAATTCACACACTCACTGATACACTATCGTATCTAGGCTTAGCAAACGGTTTTAGCTCATTACACCTGCCAAAGTGAAAATAAAGACCCCATTTTCTTCCTTCAAACCACTTTAGCTGTCACCAGTGACAAAAACTACACTCGAAGATAAATAATGTTCAGCGAAGTACACTTGTTTAATTTTCGTTACAGTAACCTTTTCCACGTTTTCCAGGACTCGACGTAGATGGTTGGCGGGTGCTATGGTGTGGTTTGCTCCTTTTTTCAAATCAAACATCAATCGTCCTTATGTCTCCTCCCTCTTTTCAATGTATGTGACTTTCTAACCCCCTAGCAGCACCTTTTATCTTCGGCACTTATGTGACCTCATTGTGTTGCAAGTGCCGTAAAACACTTACTAAAACAAATCCGTCTGTCTTTCCTATGTACGGTACTCTCCAAGAACACCTCTTATCTTCGGCATTTATATGACCTAATTGTGTTTCAAGTTCCGAAAAGAACTTTACTAAAACTAAAACCTCTCCCCATCCTGCTCCCCTCGCCTTGATGTTGCCACCTACAGAAAGAACAGTGTGACGTGAGAGTGTGGAGCCAGCCTTGGTTGCCAGAGGGACAGAGAACCGTGCTGGGTGGCGCACCCAAGTGCACGCAAGTGGTGAGAGCTAATATCAGCTTAGTTCTTCAAGAGTTTTACTCTTTAACCTCTTCACCGTCAGGTCCTAGACATCTTGGGCCCTTTGGTGGATATGAACACAAGGCCTGGTTGTGAAAGGGTTAAGGACGAAGCGGCCGCACATTATGTTCGAGCAAAAGTAGACTGAAGTTAATGTTGCTACTAATTTTGAAGAGCCTTTTTACACAAATCAAAAAGGCGTTTTTTCACAATTAATGGCATGCTTGTTGTTGCATAGAGATTTTTGAGTAGTTTCCAGGGTATATTCTCTTGTTAGATCAGACTCTTGATCAACAAACGTTTTTGTGTGCCCCCCCCCCCCTTACTAAATTTGGGATAAAAGTAGACTGTGATAGTAAAATTGAAGTAAAATCTGTTTGGGTTATTCAATTTTGTCATCATTATCATGATTATGAACATATTCAACGTTTTTGTTCCTCATTTCTTCCTCCTTTCTTCTTCCTTCTTCCTCCTTCCTTCAACATTCTTCTTCTTCTTCTTCTTCTTCTTCTTCTTCTTTCTTCTTCTTCTTCTTCTTCTTCTTCTTCTTCTTCTTCTTCTTCTTCTTCTTCTTCTTCTTCTTCTTCTTCTTCTTCTTCTTCTTCTTCTTCTTCTTCTTCTTCTTCTTCTTCTTCTTAATTTTATTATTATTATTATTATCATCATCATTGGTATTGTTATTATTATTATTATTATTATTATTATTATTATTATTATTATTATTATTATTATTATTATTATCCACCCCTCTTAACCCCCTGCAACCGTGTGGCTCCATAGAAAGCTCCGTCTGCCCGGTCAATGCTCGGAGCACCGGAAGTTGTGTCAATAACTGAAGAAGATGTCCAGTCTGCCCTGGGCGCCCTGGAGCAGCGGCAAACTGCCCAGTCCAACGGTCTGGTCTACCTCAAGGCTGTCTCGGCAAAGAAGATCACGAAACAGGTCAGTGGGGATTGCTAGAGAGGGGAAAAAAGCTACTGTGGGGAGAGAGGGAGGGAGGGAGAGAAAGTGGACAGGGAGGGGGCGGGGAGGTGAAAGAAGAGGGAGTAATACATATAATGTTATGTACACCCGCACCCAATTCAATACACCCATAATGTGTATATCATTATGGGATGTTGTATCGTGTATCCCTCTCAGCCAGGGTTTGCACTGACAGACAGGGCCAAAGCCCGCTTCCTAAAGATCTAGATTTTGTCGATGGTGACGTAGAAACACCAATACCAATCTTTCCTTTTTTTTACATAGACACTCATAATGATATACACATATTTTTGCAATATATACTTTTACATATTTAATGTTTTTATATAATTACATTTATATGTATTTATATAATTGTATTTATATGTATTTACATAATTGTATTTATATGTATTTACATAATTGTCTTTATATGCATTTATATAATTGTATTTATATGTGTGTGTAAAAAGTTGTTCTCGCATCCCATCCAGACATTGGGGATTGCCTTGTTAGTGAGACAACTTCCTGGACTTTTGGCATATTGTGGTAGGGTGGCCATATGTGGTTGTATATACAATGTATAATATGTGTTAGAGTGTACATTTACACAAATGTATACGCACACTGGGCTCGTGTGTGTGTGTGTGTGTGTGTGTGTGTGTGTGTGTGTGTGTGTGTGTGTGTGTGTGTGTGTGTGTGTGTGTGTGTGTGTGCGTGTGTGTGTGTGTGTGTGTGTGTGTGTGTGTGTGTGTGTGTGTGTGTGTGTGTGTTTGCATAATAAAGGTAATTAATAAAATCTAAATATCATATTTTATGGGTAAGGGTTTAGATGCCTCCGATAGTGTGTCTATATTATTGCACAAACAACGATGTTCAAACATGTCTCGCGTCTCGGCAGGTGGTGAACGGCCTCGTGTTCTCCTTGACCGACGTAACTTTCTACGGCTCCTCTTGCTCCAGAACCCCTACCGACAGGACGACATGCTCTGTGGCCGCTGATGCTTCCTTGGTAAATTATAATAAAAAAGGGCTCTCGTGGCCTAGAGGTTAAGGTGTTGGCCTCTCATTCAAAGGTCCCGGGTTCGAATCCGGG
>NW_004799279.1:19745-20942 GCF_000002075.1 Aplysia californica | reverse complement strand
GGATGGATGAATAGCACTCCTAATTGCAAAGCAGACCAATATGACGATATTTCGTAATTGAACGCCAATAAAAACAACCGAGTTCTTAATTAAGGTCACCACCAATAACAATGACAAAGCAGTAAAAACAACAAAAGGCGTATCACTATTGCTCGACAAGGTACCAGCTGTCGCCCATGCGTATAACGATGTTAAGAGTTAAGTTGACATTGTAAGTTTTGAATTCACGATAAAACGGTCTCCATAGAAGGGAACCGCCACGACTATAGATGAGATAGATCTATAGAGTTAATAGAGGAGCTCTCATCTCATCAGCTTTCCCCTCCCCGCTCCCATGGCCCCTATCTAAGCAACGTCATCTCCATTATAATACAGCAAAGCGGGTTTTGTTATTACAATATCATTAGTTTAGTTTTAGTAAGAATTTTACGGCACTTGCAACACAATAAAGTCATATAAGTGCCGAAGATTAGAGGGGTTACAAGAGAGTAACAAACACAAAAAAGAAGAAGGGGAAATAAAGACGATAGATTTCTGACAGGAAAGAAGAAGCAAACTATGCCAGAGCACCCGCCAACCACCCATTGTACTGCACAGTACGTGTAGTTTGCCTTAAGATAACTGCAGATTTTTTTTCAGCAGATCATCATCACACCCGCATTACGGGTATATATACCGGTACCCTGCATTTTCGTTTTTCATGGAATGCTTCTGTAGAAAGGGGCAGCACTGTGTGTACAGGACCGGCAGGTGTAATGATAATATATGGGTTTTCTGTACTACTTGACCAACTACACTCTCCTTACTTGAGTAATTTGAGCATGCCCCCCTGTTTTAACGCATGATTTGATATTTTGCAGTTAGGTTTGAAATTTTCTTGAAAGAAACTGATTTGCGACAGTTTTAGTGGCTATATGTGTGATCCGCATCAAACGATACGCAGTTTGACTCCCCAAAGCAGTGCATCTGTGTGCAGGAGTACGTCTCCGAAAAGTTCCTGGGTTCTCACCGGAGACGTCTCCGAATATCTTCTGCCTGTGACAACACTGTCAAACGTGACGTGACAACACTGTCACAGCAGGTAACAGCTCTGAGTGTTGAAGAAGTGGCAAGCAGTGGCATAGAAAAGGGGACAAGGTATGTATGTGTGTGTGTGTGTGTGTGTATGTGTGTGTGTGTGTGTGTGTGTGTGTGTGT
>NW_004799279.1:17117-19050 GCF_000002075.1 Aplysia californica | reverse complement strand
GGGGTGGGGCTGGGGTTCTACTAGTGTGTTCTTTTTCACTCCACTCCCCATACATATAAACATACATTACACCTTTCAACAGTATTCGACACTAAACACATCATTTATCACGAGATCTTCGCTTCAAAAGCAAAAAGGAACTGTCTATTCTAGAAATCCGATGCTACCAATAGCAAACTCAATCACTATTACTTACTCTTACAAAAGGTGAAAATGGAGAAATGGTATGGGTTTAACGCCCCTATCAACACTATTGGATTATTTAAGAGGCGGTGCCTCCTTGTTTAACGTCCGTCTCCGAAAGGACCAAGCCAAGTGGGGAATTTCGTGTAAAGTGCCGCTCCCAAGGACACAACGTCGGATTACAACAGGTAATGGCACTGGGTGTAGAAAAAGTTCCGCGTGTTCTATCGCAACGTACCCAACATAATACACATAATCCCTTCCATAATAAACACAAACTCACGCGTTCATCGCACCACAAACAAAGGAAAAATCTAATGCTACCAATTGCATACTTTGCTATAAAACAAGTTCTTGTACTCAGCATACAAAAAATTTTGAGGGTTATATCGCAACGCACTCCCTATAACACATAGAGCATTCCATAATAAACACAAACACAATTTAGCACGCACTTTTTGCATCAAAAACAAAGGAACTGCCCTCTCTACAAATCCGATGCCACCAATAGCATACTCTGCTAACACACTAAAAACATGTACTAACACCGAGCATACAAAAGTTTCACGTGTTATCGCAATACACTCCCTATACACAGACCACTCCATATAATATATAAACGCAAACACAATTCATCACGCGCTCTTCGATCAAAAACAAAGGAACTGTCCTCTCGACATATCCAAAGCTACAATTAGCGTACTTTTTTAACACAATAAAACAAGCAATAGCACCGAGCATACAAAAAGCTTCACGTGTTATATATCGCAATACACTCCCTGCACACAGACGATTCCATATACTATAATATACACAAACACAATTCATCACGCGCTCATTGCACCAGAAACAAAGGAACTGCCGTCCACTCCGCTAGGCCCTCACCACCACCACCACTTACGTACTCAATATGGCAAACACCATGGCAACAGGTAACAGCACCATCTTCAGAAGAAGCGACTATCCAGTTAGGTGGATCTGCTGCAACTGCTCATACAAAGAAAGACCTTTCTACAAAGACACATCATCACAAGATCGTCGAACCAGAAAATTAGAATTGTCCGCCTTACTAAGCTAACGCCACCACCCAACAAACGTCTTTAATCCAACAAGTAGTAGTAGTAGTAGTAGTCTTTGTAGTAGTAGTATAGTGGCAGAGACAGTTCAGTGAGGGACTCTCTGTCTCCGCGGGTGTATGGCGGGCTTTTCTACAGCAGACGACAACTGCGGCGAGTCGTCTGCGATGTAAGGTGGGAGGGTGGATAGCGGCTGAATGCCAGTGGACGGGAGAGATGAGACATAGTCGATACTAAGGGATATCGAATAGGAAGAAGAAAGTTGCACTCTCGTATCGAAGGCAATTGTTACTGAGGGTTATCTTAATAACGTGTGTGTGCGCGCGTGCGTGCGTGCGTGTGTGTGTGTGTGCGTGCGTATGTGTGTGTGTGTGTGTGTGTGTGTGTGTGTGTGTACGAGGTGAAATATCAAACCAATGTGCCAGCACAACCTGGGCAATAAAGAAGTATCTTTCTTATCTTATCTTACTTTATAAGAAAAGGAGAGTTTAACTCTAGTATCAAAGACAGTTGATGTCGACACTAAGCTCCCCCTCCCCCCTTATTTTTTTCGTCCATGCATCTCCTCTTTCACCCTGCTTAACTTACAACACTGAGAAAGATGAGAACAACAACCGGGAATTAAAAGTGTGCGATAATAAAATTAAACGTGTGTGTGTGTGTGTGTGCGTGTG
>NW_004799279.1:15513-16621 GCF_000002075.1 Aplysia californica | reverse complement strand
CATTTTCAAATTGGATTATTCTACGAAGAGCAAACATTACTAGTCGTTAATGTGATCCAGTAGTAATGTTTACGCATTTACAAGATGATGTGTAAAAAAAGGGGGGGGGGGCGGAGGCTAAAAGGGGTACAAATTAAAGGATCGTGTCGGTTTGGTCATGAAGCAAGTGCCGAAGATGAGAGGTAATACAAGAGAGTAACAAACGCAAAGAATAAGAGGAAAGAACACTAGATATTTATTTGATAAGAAAGAAGGAGAGGTAAGAAAGATAAGCTTTTTTGATAGAAAAGAAGGAGAGGTAAGGACAACAGAGATATTTATTAGAGCAGAAAGAAGGAGCAAATCACACTAGAGCCCCCGCCAACCATCAGCCAAGGGAATCTGTGTTCTATGTAGATTAAATTACGCCTTATAGTAGGTAAAATCATCTAAACTCTGAGATGAAGATTTTTTTCCAGTTATTCCCTGAGTTCTATATCTAACAGTTCCACGAGAAGAAGACTTGGGGAGTGAATCACCCCGTCAATAAATACAATCTTCGAAATCGGACAAAATCAGCCAAAATGAACGAACGCTCAGGGTGGAATCGACTACGCTTCGTTTCTTTCGACCGGACAAGACGAGCAGACGAGAGCCCGCGCCAAACCTTGAGGCAGCAGACGATGGATCGATATGAGCGAGAGAGAAAGGACAGAGACACAGAGTAGGGAAAACACCGGAAGCAGACGTCATTCAGCCAGACAATAGGAGGATAAAGCTTAGGAGATCTTCATTCATAATTATCCGTGAGCGACTTCCGGGGCTCTAAGGGTACGGTCATCATGAAAGCAAATGGCGTCCGCCATGGGAGAGAAAAAAAAAATCCCCGTTAGTGAGCGCCACTAATCGTCGCTCAAACTAATACTGACAGTCAGTTTGGTGTGTCTGGTGCATATAATAATTATGTATCACTATTCTTTACTACTCTCCCTCTGTTCGGTCTGTCTGTCTGTCTGTCTACCTGTCTGTCCGTCTGTCTGCCTGTATGCCTTACCCTTTCCCAGCACCATTGTTGTGCTTCTCTTTACTCAACAAACAAAACAAACACGTATATTGATTGCGTACTTTG
>NW_004799279.1:8963-12089 GCF_000002075.1 Aplysia californica | reverse complement strand
TGTGTGTGAGAGAGAATGTGTGTGTGTGTGTGTGGGGGTGTGTGTGTGCGTGTGACAATAGATGGATATATAGATAGACAGACAGACCAATAGATAGGCAGACAGACAGACAGACAGACAGACAGACAGGCAGACAGACAGACAGACAAACAGACAGACAGACAAACAGACAGACAGACATGCCGTGCTGTTTGATACAGTAGTACCATCTAATGATTTATTCCAAGCATTTTCTAGAATACCATGACTCAGGTAAGCAACCATAAATTTCGAGTGGTGCGAGTTGAGCGATATCATAATATTATAATATAATAGTATAATGATGGCTGAGCGCAAGAAGGGACTATATCCACTTTTGGTCGAAATTGAGTAATCGATACAGGTAGTGAGATTATACGTAGTAACCTTTTATCTGTGTAAATATCTCAAAGTCTAAGCCGTGGCTTAATTTGGTATCGAGATATTAAGTTGTTTTTTTTAAAAACTATGTTCTTGAGATTTCAATACCGTCAAAATTTCAAACTCGTTTTTCTCGAAACTGTGAAAATTGGATATGATAGTAGTCACTTCCTGCGCTCAGCCGTTGATCAAATGTAGGTCATATAACAATATTATTTTTTCAACGCTGTGCAATCTAATAGTTGGTAGCTGTCAAGGACAAGCGGGTAACCCAGATTTCGGGGGTTTCCAGAAATCTTGACGTACACCAAAAGATGGCACCGCCCTACCTATAGGAGAAGTTTGGTTTCATTGGTGTGTATATTTTTGTTTATGTAGAAAACTCTCCTTGTCCTTTATAGAAACTGAATAAGGGTCCAAAAACTTAACCTTCGATTTTCTCAAAACAGTATTTTTCGGGATAGCCCCCTTGGGCTTAAAAGCGACCAGTTGTGAGTAACCTTCAGGGCGAGTGTTGACCAGCGCGCGGTGAGTGTACATGTGGACATGCCGGGTGGAATATATGGCTACATGGGGAGAGGGGAAAGAAGCTAACGGGAGGAGAAGGAGGAGAGGAAGAGGGGGGGGGGGAGGTGTGGGGGAGGTGTGGGGAAGTGGATGAGAAAAGGGGGATAAATGGATAGGGTTGAGAATAGAGTTGTCTTTGTTGGATTTTTAGGGGGGGGTAGGGGGTAGGGGGTAGGGAGTAGAGGTGAAGGAGATTGGGAAGGCGTATGGGGTGGAGAAAAGAATGATTTTAAAATTTAAAACTTATTTTTTTTTTTGGGGGGGAGGGGGCTATAGATGGATGGGAGTGGGAATAAAGAAGAGAGGTGGCGAAGAAAGAGAAAGGATAGGGGGACAGGAACGAGAGGGATTGGGGGCAGTTGAGGTGGTAGATGTGGAGGAGAAGAGGAAGTTGGACAGGGAGAAAGAGTAGGGAGAGAAAGAAAGAGAAGTGAGAAGCGAAAGGAGGGAAGGGATTTTTGAGAGGGGAGGGGGAGCTGTGGTGAAGAATGGGAGGTCGGCAGTGTTGTGTTGTGAAATGATCCTTATAAACGAGTGATTGACGGTGCATGAAGGATAACACGAATCCTGAAGCCTGGTTACCCTGGCAGAAAGACAGAAAGGACAGAAAAAAAGAAATACAACTATGAGAGCAGAAAGATCAACGAATAGGTAGCGTGGTCAGAAAGTTAGAAAAAACATAGGACACACACATACACAAACACACACACACACACACACACACACACACATATATACATACACATACACAAACACACACACAAACACACACACACATACATATACACAAACACCAGGCACACACACACACACTGACAGAGAGAGATAGATAGATAGATAGATAGATAGATAGATAGATAGATAGATAGATAGATAGAGGGAGAAAGAGAAAGAGGGAGAGCGAGAAAGAGAGACAGACAGACAGACAGACAGACAGACACTCAGCGAGGCACACACACGCACACACACCCACACACAGACACACACACAAACACACACACAAACACACTCACACACATACTAACATAATTATTTTTCTTCTTCTTCCTCTCCTACCCCCAGGCGTCCCATGTCGTCCCTTTAACCCTCGCACTACAAGTCCTGAGGACGCGGGAGAGGATTTCACAAGCAGTTGTCACACAAACGGGTTTGATGTTTCTACTGCAAAGAGTTAAACATCCCACGAGGAGAGTGATCGATGAAGACAAATTTGCCAAACAGTCCTTGGGTAAATTTTCTGGGGACTCAAGTTGGAAGAGTGGTGGCGTGGCGAAAAAGACCCGTGTGAACTGTGAACGATGTCTTTGCAGAATGGGCTGCTATGCCGTGTCTATACAATTTCCGTTAAGGGTAACTTTGGGAGGCGCTCTATGGGGGGTTGGAGGGGGGATAATTTGAATAATTGCTGTAAATCTTTAAAAAAAACCAAACGTATGCGTTTGTGTGTTTGTCGAAATATAACGAATACCCACACATACACACAGAGAGAGAGAGAGAGAGAGAGAGAGAGAGAGAGAGAGGGGGGGGAGGGAGAGAGAGAGATAGTATCAAACACGTGTATTTTTGTATCGGACAAATCCTTTAAACCAAAGAGTGACTTCTTTTGTTCAAACTGAAGAGCAAAAACAAGATGTCTCCTTCTTTACATTTGTAAATAGTCCTGGAGTACTCTAACTTCTTTTTTTTTAATGGCTTAGTTCATTTCTTTTAATTAAAAAAGAAATTGTTCACTCCACAGAAAGTTTTCTAAAGTCCTGTTGCTCTCTTCGAATCCAAGCAAAAGCTAAAATTATAAATTTTGCTACATAACATGAGAGTTGCCTCAAAATAATTTCCTTGACTTTTTTTTTCTTTCTTTGCCTTTCCCGAAACATGAGTACCCGCATTATGAGGAACCTGTGCACATCTTGCTTCCCTTGAATGTGACGTTTGAAGATCTGGTTTCGCCTATTTGCTCACTTTATGGCGGGTAATCAGATTAAACCAGACATTGATCGCTGACAAGCCAATGCGGATACAATATTTCTCTTCTTTCACCTCAGCCGAATTATCGTCAAGGTAATTCATTTTCTATGAGATTTATATTTCTCTCTCTCTTTCCTTCGTTCTCTTTTTATCTCTCGTTCTCTCTCTCTCTCTCTCTCTCTCTCTCTCTCTCTC
>NW_004799279.1:6626-8684 GCF_000002075.1 Aplysia californica | reverse complement strand
ACACACACCGCCCTCTCCCACATAGATCTAAATCACACCCGTCAACCCCCTAACCCGAGAATTTCTCGCCTCCACCCACAATAACAACACGCGATTAATCCGACATGTCAGACAAAGAAAAAAAAAATAAAACCTTTTCCCCCCAGTCAAGCAGTAATGTTCCCCTTGACCATTGGTCACTAGACAGCAGCAGCGCCTGGCCTGGTGGTCAGCATTGTTCTTCACGTGCATTGACCCGGAAGGCCAAGGGGACAGACAGGCAAAGGCGATTATTATGATTTTCCTCCGTCCTTTGTTATGTTTAGAAGCCCTGTGTTTGTCCTCGGCACGCATGGAAGAACGACACTCCCAAAGGACTGGGGCTTACCCTCTAAGAAGTACAGTATGGTCAATGACTCAGTGCTTTATCCAAGGGAAAGGACATAATCTGGGGTGCGCATCCGTACGATTTGTTTGTTGGGTCTGCATGATTTTGGTGTTTTGGTAAGAGTTTTACCGGTAGGCCTACTAATTACGGCTCTCGCAACTACATGAGGTCATATGAATGCGTGGCACTTAAGTCGGTTGTTTTGGCATTAGATCTCAGCATGTCTTGGATTCAAGTGGGCTGTGATTTTCCGTAAGTTGTTAGCACGGCTTGGCTTTATTTTGTAAAGTCAAATCGTTGAAGTTAACAATGATTTCGATTGATTTAGATCTGCTGAGAAACCTACTTGAATATTAAACAAATGACACAGATATGAGCACACGAAAAAAATGTGATCTTTTATTTACGATGGGCCCATTATTCTTTTCCACACAAGAATCAAACCCCCATCGCTTGATTTCTACAGTGAAAACCCTGACCATAACACCACCGACAGCCAGGGCACCAGGCTGAAAATGTATTGTCCTACAAAAGCAAAACTTATCAGTTATTCTCAACAGTTACTTTCCAATAAAGTCAATATGTTATGAAATCAGATTTTTAAAAAATGCAACACGATGGTCTATATTACCGGCGCCTGTGGTGTATCGGTTAGACGCTGCACCATCGCATTCAGAACATCTGGGTTCCATTCCCTTGTGGGGGAAAATACTTGTCGAGTAACTTGGGCTTTTTCCCGTGCTGGGACACTGTATCCCTCCTGGTTGAATGATAGGGTCGAAACCCGATGGGAGTGTATGACGTCCAACATTTGAAGAACCCCCCCCCCCCCCAAGAAAAAAAAATAAAAGAAAAAGAAAAGTCGCCATTGAGCAGATTCTGCCAAATCGTACAAGTGTACAACACCTCTCCTACACCGCCACATCGCTACAGTTGGGAAAGGTAAGTTTTCCCAGATCCCCCTTTTTTCCTTTGTTATTACTAGAACCTTCTTATTTGGTTTCCTCAGCAAGGTTGGACGATGAAGTACAAACGGGATCGTTTACGGAAGAGCTCTCAATTTTGGACTACACTCGGAGTACCCCTAGTTGTGTGAAGATCGCCACCATGCACGATTTACAGAGCAAATACACCGGAAACGAAAATTACAGGAACGTTTCTTATACGTTCAAGAATAGCTGTCCTTGAAGTAACTTTTCTACATCTTCTGAACGATCAGTTCCTTATAGGCTTTTCGCTGACACAGTGAAATTTATATAGAAATTATTCTATTTCTTAAAGATCTGGATCTTATTCGACAATGTATTGATATTAAATACAAGTTGTGCCCTCCGCACAAACACAAACTATAAAAAATATATAAATGATATGCTTTTGACTGAATAACACTTGCATTATCACAAGTTTCGGCTCTAAAAATGTAGAAAAAAGAAACAAACTAAACTGTTTGCATCAAAGTATTCCGGGGAAGGGAAATTCCCTTTACATATTAAGTTTAATAATAATAATATTATGTTTAGTAAAAGTAAATTTGGATCACCAGTTCATGCAAGCTACTTTCGTGCATGACGTCACGGCACCACAAATACCCCCCTCCCCCACACACACGGTGATTTAGACCCCCTGGACATGCATTCTAGGTCAAGAAAATTCCAAAAGCGCGGGTGCATGTGTGTGTGTGTGTGTGTGTG
>NW_004799279.1:2052-4165 GCF_000002075.1 Aplysia californica | reverse complement strand
GTTCCGCTTCCACCGGTAGAATATTCCCAACATTTTGTTAGTGAAAATATTAACTTTGTAGCTTTATAGATAAGAAAATTACGCCAGCACTAAAATAACGCTTTATAGGGGGGGTCGTGATACTCTAAAGTGTAAAAATTTGCCTGGAGCGTAGAACTAAAATACATCTGACTACCTCAATAACGTACTAGATCCCCATAGTCATATAAAATGCCCTTAAATGATTGCTAAGTCTCTGCATAACGGATTTTGAAAAAGCATGCATGTCTTCCCTTAAAAGGTAAAAGTAAATTTCGACCACTCATTTTTAAAATGTTATTTTAAAAGCCCCTTTCTCGCGTGACGTCACGTTGACCCACGCCATGTAGCCCCGCGGAGAGTGCAGACCACCAATGTGTGCATACTAGGTGAAGGATAAAGGAAGATCCGAAACTTGGGGCTTAATTGGTTATTGGTCGCTTTTAAGGACAAGCGGGCTAACCCAGAAATACGGGAGATTCCAGAAATCTTGACCTACAGCAAAAGTGGGCATTGCCCTACCTATAGGAGAAGTTTGGTTTCATCGGTGAGTATATTTTGTTTGATTACAGAGAAAACTCTCCTTGTCTTTTAAAGAAACTGAACAGGATCCAAAAACTTTACCTACGATTTTCTCAAAACAGCTTTTGTTCGGGATAGCCCCCTTGAGCTTAAAAGCAACCAATTTAGGTCGTTCTATCCCCACCCCCTCAGCATGGGTGGGGGCCATGATAGGCCATGTCGAAGATCACCTCCTTCATTGGAAAGAAAAACTTCAGCTTTGCTTGGTTGGTGCTTTAAACGAAATATTATTATACATCTCAAGAATAATATGAATGTGATGCTTTGCCAACTTATTTTATTATATCATTATGCCTATTCAAATACATGAATAATAATATCGTTTTTGCATTGATAACTATGTTAGCACATCAAATAAATTTATCATAGCATCACATTACTTTTTTGCATGACAAACATAGGTGCCAACAGTGTGTGTGAGTATGTGCGTGTGTGTGAGCGTGTGCGTGTGCGTGTGCGTGTGCGTGTGCGTGTGTGCGCGTGTGCATGTATGTTATGTATGTGCATGTGTGTGTATGTGTGTATGTGTGTGCATGTGTGTGTATGTGTGTATGTGTGTGTGTGTATGTGTGTGTATGTGTTGTGTGTGTGCGTGCGGGTGAGTGTGTGTATTCGTATGTGTGCGTGTGTATGTGTGTGTATGTATGTGCGTGTGTGTGTGAGTGTGTATGTGTGTATGTGTTTGCATGTGTTACGGAGGAGGAGTAATGGTTGGTTTTGTTGGGGTAGGGTTGTTTTTGTTTTGTTTTTTGTGTGTTTTTTTTTTTTTGGGGGGGTCATTTGTTTATTGCTTCCTCCCTTCCTACGTCGCGATGGTGTCTGTAGGCATGTTTTGCATAACAAGCATTTTGAGCTACATTCCGACATTTTCCGGTGTACAGAGTTCGTGTAGGTCTGTGAGTCGTTAACACTGTGGTATTGGACCATTGGTCGTTGATATTAAGATTCGGTGCACACTTACTCAACGTGTCGGATGTGCATGATCGGATCGGATGTAAGGCTGGCAAGTTGGTGGTAACGTTTAAAAAAAACTTATACATGTAATGATTTTTATGCTTGATTAAGGGATTTTGACGTCTATATGATAAAAAAGAGATCTCATGAACGATGCATAATACAAGGTCTCACACAAACACGATCTACATGTAACCTACTTTACGGGCAAACCACATAATGGTCGTTATTTTGCATCATCGCCACCACTCTCTTCCTCCTCCTCCTTGCCACTTTGCAGTGTATTGTTTGTTTGTTTGTTTTTAAAGCTATCGTTCTTTAATTTTTGTCTTGCTCAAGGACACATCCCATTGACCACCCACCAGAAGGCAGTGTAAGAGAGACTGTGCTAAAATACTGCAGTCAAAGTTCCACTTCTCAAAGTTCGATCTGGACAATAGGACGCCGGCTCACACACGACTCGCCCGCGCGCTCTAACACAGACACACACACACACACACACACACACACACACACACTGACACACACACACTGACACACACATACACACACAGATAGA
>NW_004799279.1:0-810 GCF_000002075.1 Aplysia californica | reverse complement strand
GTGTGTGTGTGCGTGTGTGTGTATGTGTGTGCGAGCACGTGTGTGTGTGTGTGTGTGTGTGCGTGAGTGTGAATGTCAGTATGTGTTTAAGCGTGAGTCAGTGTATATAATAATGTCTACACCTGTTACTCACTGACAGTTTGACCTCCTCACCTGTAGGCAGACGTATCCATCAACACCTTAAGCCACACGAGTCTAAGGACACTAAACTACCTGGTTCGCAAGTAAGCTGTTTTGTAAGTAATGAATGTAATGTAAGTACATGCACAATGAAATTGTTAATACATTTATAAAGATATTATTTGTGGGTGGTAGGCGAGTGCTCTGGTGTGGTTTGCTTGTTCTTTCCTATCAAGCATCAATCGTCCTTATCTTTCCTCCTTCTTTTTTGTGTTTGATACTCTCTTGTAACACCTCTAATCTTCGGCACATATATGACCTTATTGTGTTGCAAGTGCCGTAAAAAACTTACTAAAAATAAAACTGAAAAGATATTGTTTTAAGCTACACGCGTCTAGGTCACTCTCCATCTTTACCCAGTTTCTTAAGTAGGCTATTTTGTAAGTAATGAATGTAATGTAAGCATATGCACAATAATAAATAAAGATATAGTTTTATCACCGTAAGCCACTCTACTTACTGTCTGGATTTCGAATAAGCTTTTTTTTGTAAGTAATGAATGTAGAGTAAAGACATGCAAAATGTAAAGATTTTTTAAAAGATAGCCTACTGTTTTGTCACCTTAAGCCTCATGAGTCTAGGCCACTTTTCTAACTGACTGGATCTCAAGTTAGCTGTTCTGTAAGTAAT
>NW_004799278.1:19522-20718 GCF_000002075.1 Aplysia californica | reverse complement strand
AGATTCCCTTCTTTGGACTCAACACATTTTTAACGCGTCGTTCGAAATGTTCAGTGGCGCCCTAACACAAGGACCTGCTAAACCATGGGTTTTTAAAGCCACATACACTGTACATGTTCACTAAGAAGTGGCTTCTAGAGACAATAGAGTGGGGTGCCCAATAGACAGCATTTTTTGGAGTTAACATATCCCGCAGAGTGAAAATGGGCTTTGCCCTGAACCAAATGTCGTCGAGGAAATGATCCCTCTTTACAAGACAATCGAGGAATCATGAACACATTGCCATGCTCTGATCCACGTCATCTCGGCCTAGCGAAGATGAACAAGGTATAGACGTAGGTTCAGATCTGCCATGAGAATGCAGAATGTTGATGTGTAGGAAAGTCGTAGCTACAGATCATCCACGGACAGACGTCTCATGGGCCTCGGCAACTGAAATCTGCACCCTGGTGACGTTGAAAGGGCTGCGCATGGTTCTTGTTCGATCTGAAGTGGTCATTCTTTAAAGAAATTTTAGTTCTGACTCGCTATAGATCCAAACTGACGGAACTTCTCTACTCATGACGCCAAATGTCTTAAGGGCACCTTAGCATTCTCTCCATGCCGTGCGCAGAACTTACGAAATGCCAGGGATGGTGAGTTTGTGGAGAGGAAATGTTCAATACAAAAATCTCTCTGCTCTTTACTAAACGTAGCCGTGATCTCAGCAGGCAAACACAATTTTGGGAAAATAATATCTGCAGACTTGTGTTGATTTGTTAGACTTCTGTAGCTTGCAATATGGCGCAAATGTTGCAACGTTTAGTGGTAGGCCTAATGCGAACTAGTGCGTCAGGGTAGGAAAATGGCGACGAGGTTGAAAATGTTTTGTTTTTTAATGCGCTATATAGAGCACATCCATGTAATGGACCTATCTTAAATACATATCAGACAAATTGCTTTTGGCTTCCAAACGTTATGTTCAAATCTGAAACGCAAAACTTCAGCACAGAGGAAGATATTTTCAAAACAAGTTGTAAAGTATTTTTTGGATCACCCTGTATTTGTCGCCGACGTCGTGTCAGCTTCACGTATGTGAAGGTCACCGCCTTCTACGTGTGGTGGTGAAGCGTTTCGTTGTCGCACGCTGGCCTGGATAGATAGACAGACAGACAGACAGACAGACAGACAGACAGACAGACAGACAGACAGACAGA
>NW_004799278.1:15717-17637 GCF_000002075.1 Aplysia californica | reverse complement strand
TCTCTCTCTCTCTCTCTCTCTCTCTCTCACATTAGAAATGTCTCCTACCTCCACCAGCATCAGTTTCCCCATTATGGAGGCGGGTAACTCATCCCTGACAGCTCACATCCAAACCCTGCATTGTTCTCCCATGTCACAATACATATACATGTACTGGGACGTGCACGTAAAATTCATTATATAAATTGTAACGACCGACAGAACAAATGTCTAAAGTACAGTTTACTTAATACAAAAGTACTTTTAGAAATGCACAATGCACACCTAGGTTTTAGAACACAATCACCTTTTCGTTGTTACAATTAAGCATACACAAACATGAATGGATTACAATTAAATTTTAGAGTGTAACGACCGACATAAACATTAACTAAAGTAATTAGGATGAGGAAAATTAAGGCTGATTCCTGCTCCTCACGTCAGAACATGGCTTGAACAGAGTGTGGTCAGCGCAAAAGTTATTGTAAAATTGCACAGCCAGATTTTGAAACACAATGATGTTCTGGTTGTTACAACTAGACATACGCAAAGAGGAATATATTAATATTATGACCAAAACTGAGAGTGTAACGACCGACATAACAAGTTACCTAAGGTTTTAGCATGGTTAGGATTAAGGTACATCCCAGGTTCTCAGGTGACACCTACGTTTTGATAGAGTGATAAAGTTTAGTCTGTACAAAGCTACTTGTAACATTAAACACGAAAGTTTTCAACCATAATTATCTGTTTGTTGTTACAACCAAGCTTATACAAAGATGAAAAGATTAGGATCAAAACTCAGAGTGTAACGACCGACATTGGAATGGATAAAGTGATTCGGTGACTATTTGTATTGATAATTCGAAAAGACAACTAATAGAAGACATGTACGTATGGTTCTTTCCAAGGCGACGTTCGTGGGTGGTTGGCAGTTGTTCTGGTGTGGTTTGATCCTTCTTTCCTGCTAAACATCTAAATCGTTCTTATCGCTCCTCCTTCTTTTTTGAGTTTTCTACAGTCTTGTAGCACCTCAAATCTTCGGCACTTATGACATGACCTAATTCTGTAGCAAATAGCTGTAAAACACTCACTACAAAGAATACTGTTCTGTTGAACAGCCTCACTCAGACTCAGGAACTCAGGGGTCTTATCGATCGGAGATGTCGTGCTGTTTATTAATTCAAACATTTCAAAGCCTTTTCAATGTACAAAAGGCCGGATGTGAAGGAGGCTGAGACGAAATGGGAAGGAACTTCAGCTTGATGGTTCTTTGAACTTTGTTTTGTATTTGTTGGAAGTTGTCGGCTGACGTCATAACCCCCGTTATGGAATGTCGTGTGAAATGTTGGAGGAGGATATCTTCACGGCTTTGTCGTTGCAGGTTACAGACCTACCACACAACATGGACGTCATTTCAAGGACGATACCCTCAGGGCTACGTTAGGAAACCGTCACCATCACCGTCACCGTCACCGTCACCGTCACCGTCACATCACCGTCACCGTCACGGCATTGTCTGGACACCGTCTGGAAACCTTCCTATTTCTTCTGTCTTTTTTTTTCTCTCCTTCCTTCACCACGTCTCCTTTCTCTCCTTCCTTCACTATGTCTCCTTTCTCTCCTTCCTTCACTATGTCTCCTTTCTCTCCTTTCTCTCCTTCCTTCACTATGTCTCCTTTCTCTCCTTCCTTCACTATGTCTCCTTTCTCTCCTTTCTCTCCTTCCTTCACTATGTCTCCTTTCTCTCCTTCCTTCACTATGTCTCCTTTCTCTCCTTTTTCTCCTTCCTTCACCACGTTTCCTTTCTCTCCTTTCTTCACTATGTCTCCTTTCTCTCCTTCCTTCACCACGTCTTCTTTCTCTCCTTCCTTCACTATGTCTCCTTTCTCTCCTTTCTCTCCTTCCTTCACTATGTCTCCTTTCTCTCCTTTCTCTCCT
>NW_004799278.1:12256-15065 GCF_000002075.1 Aplysia californica | reverse complement strand
CCCCCCCCCCACCCCTCGCTCCCTCTGTCTCTCCCTCTGTCTCCCTCTCATTCTCTCTGTTTCTGTATCTCTCTCCTCTCTCTCTTCATATCTGCCTATCCATCTGTCTAACTTCCATCTCTCTCTCGCTCTCCCTCTCTCTTTCTCTCTCTCTCTCTCTCTTTCTCTCTCTCTCTTTCTCTCTCTCTCTCTCTCTCTCTCTTTCTCTCTCTCTTTCTCTCTCTCTTTCTCTCTTTCCCCTCTTCCGTTTCTCGCAACCCTTTCCTTTGCATTTCTTTCTCGTCCCCTTCCCACTCTCCACCACTCCCCCTCCCCTCCCCTCCTTTCTCTCTTAGATTTTTATGCACTCCTAATTATTTTAACGAGCACATAATTATGTTTTACCAGAAAAGGTAACTTCTTACGTGCTCTTAAGCACACTAATATCCTGTATCCTTTTCAGGTCTAGGAGTGTTCTTAAAAGATAGAAATGCACTTATTCCTATGTCATTTGAATGTTTTGACTCACTTGTGTGGTCGGTCGTTACAATTTTACTAATGGTTATAATCTATAAAATCTTGTGTATGCCAAGTTGTAGCAAGGAACCCATAGTTATTCTTTATCATAAAAACAGCTGCTTAATTGCTTTTTACAACATAGATAGGTATCCAAGTCTAGGAGTGTTATCAAAAAAATAAGTCTTTCTTTCTTCGTCCTAGGACTGTTTGAAGTAACTTGTCTGGTCGTTCTTTACACTTTTAGTAAGGATTACACTTTTAGTAAGGATTATAATCAATTAGATTTTGTGCATGCCAAGTTGTTTGTAACAAGGGACACGTAGAATGTAGATGTTGAATTTCTTTTGGCAGCATAAAAAAGGATCCAAGTCTTGGATTGTTATAACAAAAAATCATCTTTTGTCTTTGTCATCCGACTATTTTGAGTAGCTTGTGTGGTCGGTCGTTACACTTTTAGTAATCGATTATGATGTATTCGTTATTGTGCACTCCTAGTTAGTTTAACAATCACATAAGTGTGTTTGACCTGAAGAGGTGATTTCTTACTGGCTTTTTAGCACATTAAAACCCTTTCCAGGTCTAGGTAGTGTTCTTAAAAGTAAGAAGAAATTCCTTTATTTCTATGTCCTTCCAATGTTTAGACCCACTTGTGTGGTCGGTCGTTACACTTTTAGTAATGGGTATGAGATTTTGTGTATGCCAAGTTGTAGCAAGGAATACACAGTTATTCTTTATCATAGAAGATAGCTGTTTAATTGCTTTTTACACCATAGAAAGGTATCCAAGTCTAGGAGTGTTATAAAAAAAGAAAACGTCTTTATTTCTTTGTCCTCGAACCGTTTTGGGTAGCTTGTGTGGTCGGTCGTTATATTATCAGTAATGGTTATATATATAAATAATCTATGAGTTTTGTGCTTGTGTAGTTGTATCAACGAACACATCACTGTGTTTTGATTTTGAAGGTAGCTTCTTACTCGCTTTTTTGAAAGTGTAAATCCCATCCAAGTCTAGGAGTGTTCTAAAAAGAAAGAAACATATAATTTCTTTGTCATCCGACTGCTTTGAGTAGCTTGTGTGGTCGGTCGTTACACTTTGAGTTATTATTAGATTCTATTAGTCTTTGGGAATGCCTAGTTGTAACAATGAACACATAGGTATGCTTTATCATAGAAGGTAGCTGTTTAAGTTCTTTTTACACCAGACAAAGGTATCCAAGTCTAGGAGTTGGGTAAGAAAATAAAAATATCTTTATCTCTTTGTCTTCGGACTATTTTAAATAACTTGTGTAGTCGGTTGTTACACTTTTAGTAATGGTTATAGTCTGTTCGTTTATTGTGCATGCCTAGTTCTATCAACGAGCATATAATATAAACAATTGTGTTTTACCAGAAGGGGTAACATCTTAATGGCTTTTAGCACGTTTAAACTTTATCCAAGTCTAAGAGTTTTCTAAACAAAATATAGAAATAGATTTACTTCTTTGTCCTCCGAATGTTTATACTAACTTGTGTAGTTGGTCGTTACACTTTTAGCAATGGTTATAATCTCTTAGTGTTTGTTCATCCCTGTAACAACGAACACATTGTCGTGTTGATCAATTGAAGGTCGTTGAAGAAAGAAACGTCTTATTTCTGTGTGCTCAAACTGTTCTGAGTAACTTGTGTAGTTGGTCGTTACACTTTTAGTAATGGTTATAATCTATTAAGTTTTGTGCATGCCTAGCTATAACAATGGGCACACACTTACAATCACACGTACACATGCACACACACATACACACAAACAAATACAAACCAGAAAAATATATAACTCCCAAACGCACTCACACTCACACCGCGCGTATAAATACAACACGACCCCCGTCAACAGAAAGCAGACATATCCCGCGATATTACTCACCTTTTCACACACACAACATACACATACAACCACAAACTCACTCACACAAAGATAAACACACAGACAAACAAACACAACAGACAAACATATACACACATACACACGCACGCAAATACGCACACATACACACACTCACATACACACGCACAAACACACACACAGAGAAAACTATCCTTCTTCATCCACCTCTACTAAGCCCATACACATACACATACACATACACACACACACACACACACACACACACACACACACACACACATGCACAAACACACACACAGAGAAAATTATCCTTCTTCATCCCCCTCTACTAAGCCCATACACAAACACACAACACAAACCCACAACAATATACAACTTCCAGTCTCCTCTCCCCCTCCCTCTCTCCCTCTCTCCCTCTCTCCCTCTCTCA
>NW_004799278.1:8289-10203 GCF_000002075.1 Aplysia californica | reverse complement strand
TTGTCCTACAATTCCCCTCGGTGAGTAGGTTCACTGTGCTCTGTGGCTACTGTCATTGTCAACACTGCCATGTTAGGACCCCTTGTGCTACAATAATTCCCCTCGGTGAGTAGGTTCACTGTACTCTGTGGCTACTGTCATTGTCAACACTGCCATGTTAGGACCACCTGTCCTACAATTCCCCTCGGTGAGTCGGTTCACTGTACTCTGTGGCTACTGTCATTGTCAACACTGCAATGTTAGGACCACCTGTCCTACAACAATTCCCCTCGGTGAGTAGGTTCACTGTGCTCTGTGGCTACTGTCATTGTCAACACTGCCATGTTAGGACCACTTGTCCTACAATAATTCCCCTCGGTGAGTAGGTTCACTGTACTCTGAGGCTACTGTCATTGTCAACACTGCCATGTTAGGACCACTTGTCCTACAATAATTCCCCTCGGTGAGTCGGTTCACTGTACTCTGTGGCTACTGTCATTGTCAACACCGCCATTCTTCTACCGCGAGCGGCGACACCCTCTCAACACTTCCGGCCCCACACGGAAGTGACGTCACAGGGGCTCGCCTGTCTGCGCATGCTCGTGGCGTTTAGAGTCGACCTTGACACAGAGATGACCTTGGCGGAAGTGAAAGCTGACAACTGGGAGCTGTGCTGGATTGTATGGTTTGTCCGACGGACTAAGGGAAGGGCTAAGATGTGATCGTTGAACTGACTGTAAGTGTTTGTGCACTCCCATCGAGACTAGTTAGGTCTTCGCTTCCAGCTTTTAGGTACAGAATGTCAACAGTCAGTGTGCCAATTTACAGAGAGACTTACTTTAAGCATATCGTGGGTAACTTGCGGATGCTCCTGAGTCGTTTGCTCCTTAATCTTTCCGATAAACTTATCTATCTTCCTTTTCTCTCGTCATTCTTTTCTATGTATGAGGCTCACAACTATAGTGGGGTCAAAATTTCGTGGTGCAACTTATCCTCAAATATCTCTTTAACGGGTGTATCAATGTCACCCATACTTTGCATAGCAGTTTGTGTCAATTTGTCTTAACTAAATCATATTTTTCCATAACAATTGGGGTTCAATCTAGATTAAAAAAACGTTTTTTTAATAAATTTATATAAAATACTTGAAATCTCTGTCACACGTAAAATATGGTATTGTTCCCAGCACTTCCCGCTTCTCACACACATTTAGATTACGCATATGGCCTACGTCACAGCTCATCAAAGACAATTTTTACAAGCAAAACTTGTTTCAAGAAATTATTGTTGTAGTGAACACATTTTTGCACTAGTGGCTCTCAAAACATGCGTTCAATAAGCATTATGTCTCGATTAGTAGAAAAACATGACGTACGCCTTATTAAAAGCAATATTGTCCCAGCTGTAAACATTAAAAAATCTGTAGAAACCACCCGCTTCGATTTTGTATTAATATTTATTAAGGAATTTTCTAGAATACATCTTGCAGGTGTTTACAAAAATGTTGATCTGTTCAGACGAATTGATACAAGTCACTGTGCAAACATTGAAGAACCTATGTTGGATAGGTTACGAGATATTTGACAATAAGTTGCGCCATGCATTTTTGACCTCACTATAACTGCTCTATAATCTTCAGCAAATATATTAAGACTTAATTGTGTTTTAAATACTGTAAAACTTTTACTAAATCCGGAACTAAGGACTGAGCACATGAAGTTATGAACCCACTCAGTCTAAAGTGTGAAGAACGGCGTTCAGGAACACGCCCATGGGCTGTCCTTCCACGTCTTGGCCACATTACCGGTAAAATCCTCAACTACTCTACCCCGTCCCTCCTTTACCCCTGCTCCCCCTCTCCCCCTCTACTCCTTCTACCCTACCCCCTCCCTCCTCCTCTTCTCTCCCCCAACCCCCTCCCTCCTCCCCTTCTCT
>NW_004799278.1:5001-6324 GCF_000002075.1 Aplysia californica | reverse complement strand
GATACATAGATAGATAGATTGATGGATAGATACATAGATAGATAGATTGATGGATAGATACATAGATAGATAGATCGATGTATAGATACATAGATAGATAGATCGATGTATAGATACATAGATAGATAGATCGATGGATAGATACATAGATAGATAGATCGATGGATAGATACATAGATAGATAGATTGATGGATAGATACATAGATAGATAGATCAATGGATAGATACATAGATAGATAGATCGATGGATAGACAGGGATGAGTGAGAAAATGACAGACAAACAGGCAAACAAACTGACAGACAAAAAGACAAACAACCAAACAGACAGATAGACAGACAGACATATATACAAACAAATAGACACACAGACAGCATAAATGAAGGAAGCGAACAGCAATCACGAGAAAGTTCACAGATCAAAAGATCTCCTGGATCAATATCTACTCTCCTCGAGGAATCTCCCAGCGACAAGGTTCAGAATTAGCCAGCTCAATCATCGGAAGGCCATTACGTGGACCGGAAAGAAAGAAAGAAAGAAAGAAAGAAAGAAAGGAAGAAAGAAAGAAAGAAAGAAAGAAAATATTTGTAAAAACAAAAACCAGAAAAAAGAGTTGCGAATCAAAAGGAGAAAATACAACTCCACTTTTTTTCTTTCTACTTTCTTTTTCTTGGATTGATTTTTTTAAAGGATATTTTTGTTTCGTGAGTTAGATTTTTAAGGCACTTGTAATCCAGTGAGGTCATATACCCAAGATTACAGGTGCAGCGAAGGAGGAGCAACCACAAGAAGGGGGAGAGGTCACAGCTATAGATAGTTGATAGAAAAGAAGGAGCAAGCCGCATTACAGTAGGCCACCCGCCAACCACTCGCGAATAATGCTCAACAAGACAGAATTGGCAAACCACATCAGAGCACCCGCCAACCGCCAACTTTTGTCTTTTGAAAAGGGAAGCAAAGAGTTTGTTGGGAACAGAGTACGTGATGTACTAGGGGCACATGTACTAGGCTTTCTGAAGTCCTTGTCACAGTTTGCTTATCAAGTTGACGAAGGCATAGGATGTTGACAGTCAGTGCGTCATTTCCACAGAGACTTTGAGCATATCGTGGGGAACTGGTTGATGCTCGAGCGTGGTTGGCTCCTTAACCCTATCCGTACGTCGTGTTTTACTATCGTATCCATACGACGTGGGGAACTCTGTGCCACCACTTAACCCTATCCGTACGTCGTGTTTTACTATCGTATCCATACGACGTGGGGAACTCTGTGCCACCACTTAACCCTATCCGTACGTCGTGTTTTACTATCGTATCCATACGACG
>NW_004799278.1:0-2689 GCF_000002075.1 Aplysia californica | reverse complement strand
CAAGAAACAACTCTTATGGCGCACAGCACTTCTTTCCTCTGTTCTTCCTAAAACTACCAATGAAGGGGGGGCGGGGGGTTGTCTTGTAACACAATAATGTGTTGTTTCTACAACTGGGCGTGCACAAACACTAATAGATTCTAAACGATAGTGAGAACGTAACAACCAACTGCAAACGCTGCTCCAAACAGTAGAAAGACAAAGGAATAAACATATTTCCAGCTTTTCAGAACAAGTTTCGGTTTGGATAGAACTTAATTAACCGGGAAAAGAAGTCAGCAAAATGGTAACAGCTGTGGAAAAACACACTAATGTGCTGGTAGTTACCACTGGGCTTACACAAGAACGTGTAGAGGTGAAGAGTGCTGACAAAATGAGCTACTTCTCGGATTCAAACCTTAAGAAAAAAGATACATCATGGTTGCAGGGGAAGTTTTGACAATTTATAAGTATTAAATAATGAAAGGCATGTTATACATAAACAATACGTCATCAATAGAAAATCTATACATTTGACCCTAGTGTGGATTTTTGGCTACTATCTCCATTTGTAGATTGCAAGAAGTAACTCATTTTGTCAGCACACCGTCTATTATTACAAACAATACCGAGAGCGTAACGACTACTTGCACAAGTTATTCAAAGCAGCAAGAGGACCAAGAAATAAAGGCGCTTTCAGCTTTCTACAACATAAAATCTAGGTCAAACAGGGTTTTGCAGTGTAAAGAAGCCTACGACATTCTAGAACCAATGGTAAAATACAGTCATGTGCTGCTTGTTAAACTAGGAATGAACAAACACTAAACATTATAACAAATCCTAAGAAATAAGGATGTCTCCATCTTTTCAGGGCACATTTAGGTTTTGATAGAGTTTAGCCATGCAAAAAAGCCTATAAAGTGCTAGAGTCTATGATAAAACACAATGGAGTGTTGGTAGTTTTACAACTAGGCAAGCAGTAAAACCTATAGTCTATACCCAATACTGAGAGTGTAACGACCGACCGCTTAGGTTACTCAAAACAAGGAAATGATCATGTTTCCAGCTTCTCAGAACACGTCTAGGTTCTGATGGGGGTTATTTCTAGGTTCTGATAGGGTTTACGTCTAGGTTCTGATAGGGTTTATGTTTAGGGTCTGATAGGGTTTATGTTTAGGGTCTGATAGGGTTTATGTTTAGGGTCTGATAGGGTTTATGTTTAGGGTCTGATGGGGTTATGTTTAGGGTCTGATAGGGTTTAGCAGTTTAAAGAAGGCAACAACTTGTTAGCACCTGTTGTAAACTACAAGGATGTGTAGATAGTTAAATCTAGGCAGGCACAAAAGACCTTTAACAATTATGACAGTTACTGAGAGTGTAACGACCGACCACACAAGTTATTCCAAAAGGTAGGAGTATCAAGAAATAAAGATGCACCAACTTTTCAGAACACATTTAATTAAGTTTGAAAATAGGCAAAGAAGCTTATAAAAATGCTACAACCTGTGGAAAAACAGCATAATACTGTGCCTAGTAGTTAAAACTAGTAATGCACATAAACTACTATAGAGTATAATAACCAATGCCAAGAGTGCAACGTCTGACGGAAGACGTTACTCAAACCAGTAGGAGGACAACAAAATAAAGATGTTTCCTCCTTTTGAGAACGCGTTTAAAATAGTTTTGGTTAGAGTTTCGGTGAGTAAATGAACCTATAGCAAGAACCTGTCTTCAAACACAATAATGCCTTGGTTTCTTCATCTGGACATGTTCAAAAACTAATAGACCATTTCGAACCAGCTGGAACCCCTTTCGATGAAAGGAATGATCGCTGCACTGACATCAACTAAAAGTCATTGGCCTACTGTAGTTACACTCTACTGGAATGGAGCAATAAATCTTGAGAGATGCAAAACATTAGAAGGTCTAGATAATTATAGAGATGCATAGATTGATTCTCTATTCCGCGTTCGTGTTGTTCACTCCAGAATTTCAAAGGTGCGCACGGTTAGTGAACGGAAGTTTGACTTGTTTACAATGGCATCTTATTAGACAGACTTTCCCAAGATTAGATGTAAGCAAAACTAATGAAAAACTGAACATTAAACGTAAAAGGAGGAGAAAGAAACAGACGATCTAATCTGCAGCTTTTTTCTCCCAGTCGGAGAATTTTCTACCATCCGACAGCGCGCGCTTGTGGTACCTAGTTACAATGTGTTCCAAACTTACATTTGGTCGCTTTTTAAGCACAAGGAGGCTATCCCTAAAAATGCTGTTTTGAGAATATCGAAGGTAAAGTTTTTGGACCCCTGTTCAGTTTCTTTAAAAGACAAGGAGAGTTTTCTCTGTAACCAAACAAATATACACACCGATGAAACCAAACCTCCTATAGGTAGGGCAATACAATGCACTCTTTTGGTGTAGGTCAAGATTTCTGGAATTCCCAGGAATCTGTGTTAGCCCGCTTGTCTTTACAAGCGACCATAATATGATCCTGACACATTGTGTAGTGGGTAGGTATGTGTGTGAGTTTGCCTTTTTCAATCGCTGAGAAAGAGATTAGTACATTGTCTCTTTCTTTTCATAAATACGTTTCAAAAGTACACTCGCGAAGACACGCTCACAAACTCTCTCTCTCTCTCTCTCTCTCTCTCTCTCTCTCTCTCTCTCTCTCTCTCTCACACAACAACACAACAACACAACAACACAC
>NW_004799277.1:20091-21645 GCF_000002075.1 Aplysia californica | reverse complement strand
TAAAGTAAGCATCAGACACAAATATGTTTTTAAAGTTTTAGCAAGAGTCTTATGGCACTCGTGACACAACGAGGTCAAATAAATGCCGAAGATTAGAAATGTTAGAAGAGAGTAACAAACACCAAAAAAAGGAGGAGGGGAGATAAGGACGACAGCAGATGTTGGACAGGAAAGAGGGAGCAAACCACACCAGCGTATCCACCGCCACACACCCGCACACAAATGTTTGATTTTGGAAGATTAGATCAAATTGTGCCAAAAATGGTAGCTTTTTGTCCCTCCACGAAGGCATAACCTGTCTACTCAAAATATGGATCAAATCACTAACCTAGAATTTCAAAATTCTGTCTATTCAGTACCTAGTTGTGAAAAATTTGACTTAAAAAATGAATTTCACAACATATCAAGCTTTTTCGAATGCAATTCTTTGAATACCTTGATAACGACTCCGAATAATCGTTTGATTTTTGATAGAGAAAATAGATCGTTTATTGGCTTCTGATCTCAAAGTCTTAGTAACTCAAAACAGCCAAAATTGTCAGACAGAACTTCGTAATTCCAAGGTAGAGAAATGGAGATTTGCAGAAACCTGAACAGCAGTGTGCATTGAGCATTAATTCTCTACCTCGGGAATGCCTCAGGATCTCAGGGCAAACTCTGCAACGTAAACTTCGAGTGTATAATTTCTTATACATAATCGGTCGCTTTTAAGCACAAGGGGGCTATCATGAAAAATGCTGTTTTGAGAAAATCGAAGGTAAAAGTTTTTGCACCTTGTTCAGTTTCTTTAAAGTACAAGGAGATTGTTCTCTATAACCAAATAAATATACACTCCAATGAAAACAAACTTCTCCTGTAGGTAGGGCAATACCCATTTTTTGTGTAGGTCAAGATTTCTGGAAACCATCGAAATCTGGGCTAGCCCGCTTGTCCTTAAAAGCGACCAAAATGATTGTATTATACATGTATTATAGCCTCCTGATATCAGAATGCATGAAGGCTCTAAGCTTTCATGTACAGTCGAAACTGTCCAAAAACCGCCACCAGTTGAAGACGGGAAAAAGTGATTATTTTAGATAGGTAAACCTTGGACAGTATCGTTAGAATGTATATAAAATGAAAAAAACTCAAGAGGAGAAGTGGAGAGTGGTCGTTCGCACAGCTGATTGTCTTGGACAGGTGGCCGTTAGAGCAGGCCCGACTGTCCTCGTATTTCCTTTGAGAGTGAGAACTCTGCGACCATTTGCTTTGAATATCATTATGCGGCGTATTCGTTTCACCGATGTAAATCCAACGCTCGAATGGAAGGCCTCCTTTGTTCAGCTGGTATCATGCTGGGCTGTGCTGTGCTGTGCTTGGCTCTGGTATAAATTCTTAACGGGGGTTTGGGGGGGGGGGGAGTTTTCAAGGATCTTTGCCGAAGTGGATATGTGCTATCAGCGATGGATTGCGAGACAAAGAGAGTGAGTGGCTGAGAGACGTATAGATAGACAGGCAGGCAGACAGACAGACAGACAGACAGACAGACAGACAGACAGACAGACAGACAGACAG
>NW_004799277.1:18124-19865 GCF_000002075.1 Aplysia californica | reverse complement strand
TATATAGATATATAGATAGATAGATAGTTAGATAGATAGATAGATAGACAGACAGATCGATTGATAGATAGATATATAGTGTATGATTGCAGAACGTCAGCACAGCCTCAAGGTGCCCAAAGGTTCATATTAACTGAATCCCCACTAGATATCAGAATGCAGGTATTTCCCTAAAGCGAAGGACTGGTACTCCTATAGATGACTTTTACGTGTCATAATTCAGTATCCCAATCACCTTTAACCATTACATTATTGTTCTTTAATTACCGTATTTCCCTCCTTGTACTCTCAGCTCAAGCGGTACAACAATCTTCTACAACCGAGAATCACAAAGAATGTCGTGGTCTCACGCTGAGTGCAATGACCTCTCCCCTCCCCCCTTGGTGTCAAAATGTAAGCTGTGCACTGATTGTGTTTTGGTGGAGCAACAATGCACGCGGCTGCCCCAGTAACATCTGTGAGTGCCATTAAGTATTCAGCCAAGTTATTGTGGCCGAGGCTCGGTGGCTATCAAAAGAACATGGATTTTCCTTTTTTTTATTTTTGGTTGTTGTTGTTCCAGTCTAGCGCTGTCACCGGTCACGTAAGGGTAAAATTAGAAGGGTATGCATTATTCCTAATGTCTGAGGGCGGGCTTCACAGCTTAGGGAGCGCATGCAGCGCGCAGACGATCAATGCGACGTCGGCGTTCATCCTGACTGATGACTAGAGCTGGGCTAAATCCGGATATCTATCCGGATAGCCGGATAATTCTCAATGAAACATTATCCGAATTCAGACTCGTAACTCTCTTTCCAGTCCCGTTTGCCGAAGTGGGTGAACCCATTTGTTGAAGTAGTACTGACCCGTTTGTCAAAGTGGTTCTAACCCATTTGCCGTAGCGGTTCATATCATATTTTTTGCCGAAGAGGTACACTAACATAGTATCCGTATTTTGCTAAAGCGACTCGTTGCCCAGCTCTACTGATGACTTGGACAGCGGCAGACGAAGAGGAGCTCGCTTCCCGCCAACACGCGCCACCAGGACAAAGTAGGAAGTCACACGCAAGTGTTTGCACACCGCGACATGCGCGCACGCACCGCACTGAAAAGTGAAAAGGCGTCGGGGCCGCGCGAGATCTGCGCACACATTTCTAGTGAACAAGCTCTGGATTTCAGACCAAACAATGTTTTTGTCACTTCCACAATCATCGAGGATTGCTTGGAAAGCTTTTTAAACTCGCTGTTTCCATCACAGATTTTCGATTGCCGGTTGGCGGGTTGACACGAGTCGAGGGGCAGATATCGGCGTTGTAAAAAAGCACGAGTTGGGGATACAAAAAAAATGGGTCTCTATGACGCTATTCTACCCCACTTCTCGTATTGATCACAACTGCAATAGATGAATAATCTACCGAGACACTTGACATAGATTAACAAATCAGAACAGACAACGGACGGACATTGATAGATGACAGGTCAGAGGTCATGGTTTCCCAACAGGAGAGGCCATCAAAGGTGACTATTTGGAGAAAAAGAAAAGAATCGAACCTGAGTTTGGGCCACTGCCCACTGACCGGACAGAGAATTGACGTCCATTGACGTGTGCCTGCGTAAGCTCACATGATCTCTCTCGGCCATTTCGTTGTCTACGGCTACCGTCGTGTCGGTCTGTGGCCACTGGACACGTCAACAGCTCAGTTTGTAAGACATTAAAATATATACGCTTCGAGCAACGGGGACTCCAATACTCGCACGCCTG
>NW_004799277.1:15918-16875 GCF_000002075.1 Aplysia californica | reverse complement strand
GAGAGAGAGAGAAAGAGAGAGAGAGAGAGAGAGAGAGAGAGTGAGTACCAAGGAGATTAAAAGTAAGCTCCTTGGTGAGTACACATTCAAGAAAAGAGTGTGTTCGTGTCTGTTTGTCGGTGCACACGTCAGCCTTTCTATTTGCACCTTTCATTGCCTCTATCTCATTTTCGTCTCCTTGTTTGTTCAGTGTATTTGCTCGCGTTTGTTTTTGTACGCATTTAGATGTGTGTTCTTATTTCCTCTTCATTGAAGCAGTATTCAAATAACTACGATACGTTTAACCCTTAACTCTTTCAAGACGTAGAGGGGAAGTAAACTGATCAGCAGCACACTGAAGGTCATTTTTGTGGCACATTTTGAACCATCATACATAAATTAGAAACATGAATTTGCATATATTTCGTTGTATGCCTATTGCTGCAGGCGGTTTTAAAACACAATGAAAAAATCTGTATGAATAACGAAGTTATGCTTCTGTTTTAACCCTATCCGTACGTCGTGTTTTAATATCATATCCATACGACGTGTGGAACCCTGTGTCACCACTTCCCAAAGAGGAAATGTACTCGTTAATCCGATCCGTACGCTTTGCATAGCAGTCCGTCAAAATGATTTTTTTGAAGAAATACTGAAAGTTTCAAAGAGATCTTCGCACGAGAAGAATTATAAAATGTAAAGAATACAACCTCGGGGGTACAAAATGACCCCAGGACGTACGGATAGGGTTAAAGCGTCACAAAACAGCATGTCGTTAAGCGTTATCGAATAAAGCGAAAGCTCGTCCTCATGGAGAGACCCTCCCCCTTTTTTTCCCTTCCCTCTTTCTCTCCTTCCTTCCCTCTGCCAACCCCACCCCTCCCTCAACTAATACCCCTCCACCCAATCAATTCCCCCTCTTTCTCCCCACCAACTCCCCCCTCCCTCTACCAATCCCTCAATTCCCTCCACGAATCC
>NW_004799277.1:14148-15818 GCF_000002075.1 Aplysia californica | reverse complement strand
TAATAATAATAATAATAATAATAATGACGAATGTGCTGTTGACATTACAGCCAAAAGTACACTTTTCTCCATCACACGAGAGTCTATAAGCTCTCTAAAAGTTCAGTATTTTTTTCAAGTGTTGTAATTAAGTCTACAAAAATAGCATGTCCATCTAAAAAAAGAAAGAAAACAAGGGGGAAAAAAGGTAATAAATGATTAATAATGAGGGGGAAAAAAAAGCGATAAAATTGGATCTTCCTTTCACATGAGAGATTAGTCAATGCTTTTTCGATGATGTTCCGTAGTTAGCTAAAGAAGAACCTTGCTTTTACAATAACCCTTACTGCAGTAAAAATGGGTGTAAAACAAGGAGGTGTTTTAAGCTCCTAGGTGTAAAAGCAATTCCATTTGTTTCACGTCGCGGTGGAATCAGGCGCTCGTCATTTTTTTGGGGCATATGGAGTTAGTGGTACCAGCTTTAAAAGTCTGTCCATTTGTCTTGCTTTCGATGAAAAAAGTATCCATTTATCTTGGATACAAGTCGAGTTATTGGCGACTGAAAGCGGCGGAGGTCGTCTGGCTTCAGAGGTAAAAATAGCGAGAAAATGGCCGCCAGAGTTTAGTTACTTCTTTAGGTAGATAGCCCGTCGGAAAGGAAAATTTACGTCTTTCATGCCTTTAATTAACGTTTTTCAGTAAAATCCACGCAGAAATGTGTTCTTTAATGGATATAAAAGGTGTTGAGCCAAAAAACAAAAATTCGATAAAAATTCCCAAACCTGCGGAAAAAGGCCTTTTTTCCCCATTTAATTATTTTGACGAGCGCCCGATTTCACCACGCTGCCTCACACTTAGTTATTTCAGAAAATATTCTTGTCCGGTGTGCTACTCAACATGCTTGGGTTGTCTTGCCCTGCCCTGCCCACCCTTGGCGGTCCACGAAACACACCATGCACGCTCGTATTAATGTTGAAAGTAACTCAAGTGCTGGCTGACTGTCGAACAATGAGTACTCACACACGCATGCACAACACCGTGAGGTCGTGGTTGGGTGCGTGTGTGCGTTAGTGCTGGGCGGCTGGGTTCTCGATTAATGAAAGCTAGGAATCGTAGGAATCGACTCCGAACCCAATTACTTACTGTCTGATGATGTGATTTCTTCCAGTGGTTACCTGGTTGGCTCCGAACATCTTCTGGATTTAGGATAACCTTGATTTCGGAACACTACGAAGCATCAACTTTTATTTTTCAAAAATAAATTCTAATATAAAAAGATTTGAATGATTAAGGTAACTGGTAACCGTTGGTTTACGTAAAAAAGAGTCGGGATTTTTCTTCCCTAGCATTAATCATGGGAATCGGTTCCAGAATCGATTATTTTCCCAGCTCTAGTGTGCGTGTGAGGACGTGAGCGCTTTCTGTAGTGGGTCTTCTACTCACTCGGAGTGAGGAGGGTTTATTGTGAGAGAGCGTCGTTTGTTTCACTTTCAGGTTGTCTCCCTTCTTCCTTAGGGGGGCGGTGGGTTTGTTCTTGAGCGAGTGAGTGACGGAGTGACTGAGTGTGAGTGTGTGTGTGTGTGTGAGTGAGTGAGTGAGTGAGTGAGTGAGTGAGTGAGTGAGTGTGTGTGTGTGTGTGTGTGTGTGTGTGTGTGTGTGTGTGTGTGTGAGTTCATTTAAGTAAATGTATT
>NW_004799277.1:10246-11457 GCF_000002075.1 Aplysia californica | reverse complement strand
ATGAGTACACACACACACACACACACACACACACACACACACACACACACACACACACACACACATACACATACACACACTCAAAATTACATCCCAAATAGGCTCACACTAACAAAACTAAACAACACTTCCCCCAGATATCGTCATAAACACGGTAGAAAGTGGAATGTCCTTTTCCCTGTGTTCCACTTCTGTACCTCGTGTCAACGATTCTGTTTGATTTGTTTCTACCTTAAAAAAAAAAATGAGCCCCAACTTTTCCCTCGGTAGTAGGTTTAATCCATAGACCTACCAAACCTACCATATCGAGATTTAACCCCATACGTACGCCCTGGCGTAATTTTGTACACCCGGGGCTGTATTCTTCAAATTTTAGAATACTTCTAGTACGAAGATCTTTTTGAAACTTTCAGTATTTCTCAAAAAATCATTTTTACAGACTTCTATGCTAAGCGTACGGATCGGATTAACGAGTAAATTTCCTCTTTGGAAAGTGGGGGCACAGAGTTCCCCACGTCGTATGGATACGATAGTAAAACACAACGTACGGAGGGGGTGAAACAAGCCCTAACTTTTCTCTCGGTAATAGGTGAAAGCCATAGACCTACCAAACCTACCATATCGAGATTTAATTAATGTGGAATAAGTAGGCCTATAGCATATTTTAAAGTTGTTGACATAAACGTAACATATTGAAAAAAAGACTTATTTTAAATGTCACTGTTTTAATTATCAGTTATCTAGATCTTATATGGATACAATTTTGCAATGCTTTATGACAAACTCGCACTTTGAGTGAACAATATTACAGATAATATCTTTTTTAGGGTTGACTCCCTTTATATTTATTCAAGGGGAAGCAAATCTGTCAACCATGCCTCACCGCATCAATTGGAATATTGTTATTAATATATCATTTTTATTTTTTTTAAAAATGTTTTTGAAGAGAATTAAGGCCCAGAAGCACACACACATACAAAGCGTACAGCATTAATTAACTTCACCTCCAGTACACCCGCTTCCCAGTTGCGCAGTTGCGCCTATTTCCCGCGTGTCCTCCTCATCTCATTATCTCATAGAATGTCCACGCCTCTCGTCTTCCCCGCCACGCTTGCCCCACGCCCAGGAATATATAATATTACTAGCTGGGTCCCCTTTCGATTAAAGGAATGATCGGTGCATTAACATCAACTGAAAGTCATTGGCCTACT
>NW_004799277.1:6782-7848 GCF_000002075.1 Aplysia californica | reverse complement strand
CACACACACACGCACACACACACACACACACCTCCCACACACACCCACACACACTCACACACAGCCCAAAAGTCCCCCACATCCACCCACCCACCAGCCGACCACTCCCTAGCAGGGGAGACAACTCTAACAACCCACACTCTATGTCCCTCTGACGGCTGTACTTTCTCTTCCGCACATGCGCAGCCTCCCGAGACATCCGGCGTGCACACGTCCGGTCGTCGGTGGTGCCACACCCCCCGCACGTGCCACGACACGGGCACAGAGACAGAGACGTGACGCTCACGACAGGAGGAGAAGCCAGCCGCCTCACGTGACACGCACGTGACACGCACGTGACCTGCACGTGACCTGCACGTGATCCGCGCTGATTGGAGAAAGCGACACTGTATGGTTTCCTGCGAATATAATGGCTGCAAACTTCCTGAAGGGCAATTTGTTTTTGCCTCCATTTTTTCAATGATTTAAAGTCACATGTCGATGCGATTTGGACGCTGGCAGCAAATATGTGAGATAATTCCTTTGAAAGATATCACGTGATCTCAATTTATGGTGTTGACTGGCTCTCTTTTTTTAGTTCGAGAGCAATAACAGTTCTAAAGTCTGTAAAAATCTTTTGTGTGCTCTTGAGCACGCGTTAGGCAATACTTATTATGTGGTTGAGAGCGAACCTGCACGTCTGTCTATTGTACTAAAATCGGTTTCTTGAAACTAATAATTGGAGTAATAGAATACGGTGTGCCCACTACCGATGGATCGGCCGATCGAGCCGATCACCCGATCAGTCGCCTCAAAAACAAACGCGTTTGTTTTCAGTTTATTTAATACGAGGTGCCCACTACGGATGGGAACGGTCGATCAGGCCGATCGCCCGACTCGGTCGCCTCAAAAACAAACGTGTTTGTTTTCAGTTTCAGGCGACTGAGTCGGCCCGATCTAGCCGTCGTGGGTACCCCGTAGAATAGCATAAAGCAAGATAAGAAGTTCTCATTAAGCCATACTCTCTAGTGCCCACGACTGTTCTATTTAAGGTTCTTTTTTCTGTGGGATTTTGTTTGTTTGTTTG
>NW_004799277.1:4880-6180 GCF_000002075.1 Aplysia californica | reverse complement strand
CTTATACTACTCTCATTAAAATTCAATGTGAAAAGAGAAGTAAAGCTGACAAAATGTACATTCACATCAGATACATCATTCAACCACAAGCATTAATTTAATTCCAAGACCTTTGGAGTTATATATAGATACATACTCTAATTAAAGATCTCGGTCTTTCTGCTGGGAGGTTGTATCCCTCTCAGCTCGGCTTGATCCTAACAGACAGGACGGAACGCCCGCCCACCCCTTAAAATGAACTAAATTACGTCGATGGGAGACGGAAAAGAAAAAAAAAACAACCAAACAAAACCAACGAAACAAAAAAGCATACATTATCAAAACAATAGCTTGGCTCTTAATGAGTTAATGTTCTTCGTACTCTATTAAGAGGCGTAGTCTCAAGCTCCTTGCGTAGTCTTTATCTTACACTATCTTTCTGAGTCATGGTCGGCTCCTCACAGCACGGGACAGACTTCTCCGTTCTCTCTATCCACTTCAGACAAAGCAATTTACAGTCTTCATTAAGCGCGCTGCACACATTGAAACATCTCTTATTCGAGAGGCCAGTGAAGAGGGGAAGAAAAAAACACAAAAAACAAAACAAAAAAGACAGAAAAAACAATAATTTAAAAAGCTATTTAAAAAAAAAACAGACCTAAAAAAAGATCGAAAAAATAAGCAAAAACAAAACCAAAAACGAATAAAAATTATGTCCCGAGGGCTCTTTTTATTTCTTCTCTTCAGCTTTGGTTTAAGGAGAAAAAAAGTCAGCTGAGACAAAGTCTGGAAGGAACAAAGGGACTGTTTGTTTGAATGTCCTTGTTTTCTCGGAGACTGAGGACTCCCACCACCTCTGGGCTGGCTGACTTGTCTGCAGGAACATTGTCGTGGGAGAAGAACAGACAGCCATCGCTCTCCGGCCATTCCTTTCTTGAACATACGGGCCTAACAATAGAATAATCAACACTGTCGCTACAGGCCTACGGATCCCAGTTTTGTATAGGTTTTAAAAAAGGATTAAAAATTTTTTTTTTGAAAGGCGACAAAAAACCTCAACTCTTTTCTCTCCTCTAAATGCGTTTTTCAAAGGACAATGACTTTTCTTGATGAACATTACAATGCCACGAAACTTACGATAAGGATTCCCCCTCCCTCTCGCCCCTCCACCCCTACTACTCATTCTTTTGCTATAATATATAGATCTACCGCTTCTCCAAGCAAAAAACCCCCCAAAACAAACTAAAATAAGCAAACCCAAAAACCTAACCAACCAAACAAAAAAACAACAACAACAAAAGCACTGGTAAAAACCCAGACA
>NW_004799277.1:0-1114 GCF_000002075.1 Aplysia californica | reverse complement strand
TGTAAGGACGACAGATGTTTGATAGGAAAGAAGAAGCAGACCACACCAGAGCACCCGCCAACTACCCTCACGGCCTTCTTTGTCCTCGGCGAGAAGTGGCTGTCTTAGAGAGTTTCAACGGTGCTTGTTGATTGGCCGATAAACAAAAACAAAATTTTGACTTAATGAGGAAATCGTGGTGGCAAACCTGCCCGGTATGGGAAGAAATAAGGCTTTTGGGGTTCTTATACGAGAGATGAAATAGTTGTAGGAGAGGCTGAGGAAGCTAAAAATGCCTACAACTCAAATTCCATAATATTGAGACGAATCGGGACTTTGAGAGTGCAGCCTCCCAACCCCCCCAACCCCCCATTTAAAGAAAAAAAAGTTCCTTTTGGGAAAATATAACGGAATTTTTTTAGGAGGTGGGGGTGGGTTGTAAGTGTTCTACGGCATAAGCTAAAGTCAGGATCTTCAAGAGATCATTAACATGCGCAACTTGCACACGAGACATCCAACATTTTTCGCCCGGATCCGAGAAGGCGACCATAGGTTTAGGGGTGTGGCTGAAAGGCAGCAGTAAGAAGGAGCCAAGGAATACTCGCAGAAAGGCTGCAGAAAGAGTTAGGCGCCCAAAGGAGGGGGTGCAGGAGGTAAGGGTTGGGGGGGAGGGGGCGAAGTGGAGACGAAAGCAGACGACAGAACATTGTTAGAGAGAAGTTGTAAAGAATATGAAAGGAGAAATTAAAAAAAACAACAACAACATATTCCGTAGCTATCTTGATTCGAACCGGGGGCCCATAGAATGACTCCGAATGAGGGGCGAACACCTTAACCTCTAGACCACAAGAGCCACCCTATAACGGTTTGTATAACAAGAGTTTAGCATCGTTATTGAGAGGATTACAGTATAATGTTCTACAATAAGCTCTAATCCTGTAACTTCACCATGCACAATTTCAATCGATTATAATTGTATCGTAGGCCGGGAAAACCATGGATTAGTCGCACTGATTACAAGGGAGCCGGGGAGAAAAAAAATCGATTTTGGCTCACAGGTTTAAAGAAAAATCGGTAAACAAAGCAAAGGAATTTTCATAACCTTTAAAAAGAAAAGAAAGATTATTTTTTTCTC
>NW_004799276.1:19644-21485 GCF_000002075.1 Aplysia californica | reverse complement strand
TGTGTGTGTGTGTGTGTGTGTGTGTGTGTGTGTGTGTGTGCGTGTGTTTGTGAGTACGTGAGTGCGTAGGTTCATGTTAGTGTGAGCGCATGAGCGCACGCGTGTGTAAAAAGAGCAGGCAGGTGAGTTATACAGGTAGATAAAACCTATAACAATAAAGAAAGAAAGACAAAAAGAAAGAAAAAAACCACAACGAAATTGTGAGTATTGAGCCGGTCTTTCTTCTTTTTCTTAAACACAAACTTTTCCTAACGTTGCTCAACGCATAGGTTTATATTATATCAAAGAGAATAATGTACCGGGTATAGGAAATATTTCAGTTTCAAAGAAAAATAAATGGTGGGTTGAGTGAGGAAGGCGAAGGTACAGGTAGATGTGGCTCAGTAAATTTAAGCCCACAAACCGTACTATAGTCAAACTCTCAGTAGCGACAACCTGTCCAAGACAATCATCTGTGCAGACTATCATTTCCAGCCTCTCCTCAGACTCCCCCCATCCACCCCCCTCTCTCTCTCTCTCTGTCTTTTTATAATATTACAATGACACTGCCCAAGAGAACCACCTGTCTAAGATGGCTTTTCTCCTGGGCAGTAATATTATGTGATCCTGTTGTATTGTTTCAACTAAATTTTTAATTCAAAGTGGTTTGGAGTTTTCCGCTAAGAAAATTGTTTACACAGTCGTTAGGAAAATATTTGTGAGAATGTTATTGGTGTTGGTTTATTGGAGGGGGAGGGTGCCTTGAGGCTTAAAATAACGTTTTATGTGTTATATAAAATTATACCCACATTGAACAGGCACCGTCCCACGTCAGTCACGTAATACAAGAAGTGACATACCTTAAGGTTCCCCGTTCAGTTCCACATACAAATGAGCCTGCTCTAACGACCACATTATGTCTAAGACAATCAGTTGTACCAACGTCCACTTTCCATACTTCCTTTTCAATTTTTCTGTATCATAATGACACCATCTGAGACGATTACCTATCTAAGATGATCATTTTCTACTAGAAAATGAATGGTCGTCGTGAACAAGTTTGACCGTATTATGCCATCGAAATTTCTATCTCGTTTTTACTTTCATTTTGAGTACATCAGTCTCAGAAAGGCCCCCTAGTGCTATTTAGTAAAAAGATTTAGAGAGTGCCCCGGGAAAACGGGGGACGTTTTGCGCTGTGGAGAGAGTCAATGCAAAGACGGATGCTGTCTGTGGTAGTTTATTGAGAGGAGAAAGAGTGGCTTTCGTAGTTTTAGTAGGAGTTTTACGGCATTTGCCACACAAATAGGTTGGCGTTACTGGAGAGTAACATATAAGTGCCGCAGATTAAATGTGTTACTAGAGAGTTACAAACAGAGAAAAGAAGGAGGAGAAATCAGGTTGATAGACGTTTTAATGAAAAGAATTAGCAAATCACACCGGAGAGACCTTCAACTATCCACAGGAAAGGTGGTGGCCCGGGGGTGGGGTGGGTGGAGGGTGTGAGGGTATGTAAAGAATTGAAATAACGTTCTTAAGTCAGTGTCAGTAGCCTAGTAAGCACGGGTTCAAATTCCAGACGAGGCCTGATGACGTTATACACGCCAGAAAAAAACACTACACACAAAATTTATTTCCTTGTCTTAAAAAACTCAGGTGGGAATGGGTGCCCGGATAAAACAGCGAAATAACCTGTCAGCGTCTTAGTGTTTGAGCGCCAGTAAAATAGCAACCTGCACTGGGATGCTTGCCATGCCAAGAAGCTGAGAATGTTGCGGAATGCCGTAGGATTTGTCTGGGAAAAACTGAATCAAAAAAAGTCAAGCGTCTTCTTTTGAGTAAGGAAATGCCTTGTTGAATCC
>NW_004799276.1:16826-17864 GCF_000002075.1 Aplysia californica | reverse complement strand
AGAGAGAGAGAAAGAAAGAGAGAGAGAGAGAGACAGAAAGAAAGAAAGAAAGAAAGAGAGAGAGATAGAGAGAGAGAGAGAGAGAGAGAGAGAGAGAGCACTCTTTCCTATCTATTCAGACCCTACACCGTTATCAAGATGATGTAAATGTATGAGCATGAGTCCCCTTTCACTTCAGCTTTAGTAAAAGTTTTACAGCTCTTGCAACACGAACACGTCATTTAAGTACCGAAGATTAGTTGTGTTGCTAGAGAGATGCACACAAATAAAATAATGAAGAGAGCTAAAGACGATAGGAGTTCGATAAGAAAGAGGAGCAAACCACACCTGTAGCATTCGCCGACCACCCACAACCCATGTTCAACATTTTAAGCTTATTTAATGCCCACTAAGGGGCGGGGTTCTCCGAATTTTAAAGTTCTTGAGGACAAAAAGGACATTTATACGCCACAAAAGTTGAGGCGTATGAGTGGCACCTGGAAAGCGAAGGAGTTGAGCTCGATGTTAGTGGAATGGCTAGCTATTCATAAACCCATCTGTTAGAGCGAAGCAAGAACGTGTCATTTGAAATATCGCTAGAAGTGAGCAAACGTGGAATGCTAGAACTCTGGAAAATAAATTAGCACCTTGCTGACTGGGAAACGGATGTAGGAATGAAGAAGGGAAGTAGTTGGGGAATGGGGATGACAAGAATTAAAGAAGGAAGAAGAAGGAAGGAAAAGGGATGGAGAAGGCAGGAAAAAAAGAAGAGACAAAATAATGCATGGTATGCTATCCTTCAACAATGATTTCCTTTTGACGGACGGGGATGAAATCGAAAGAACTATTTGTATGCAGCGTACATGAGTTACAGTAAAAGTAATATAACACTCTCACAGCCAGTGAAAAAAGAACGCCCCCCCCAAAAAAACAACAAAAAAAACACACCAAAAAAATAAAAATAAAAATAAAACTTGATGTTGTAGATGAAAAGAGGGATACAAATAGATAGATAGATAGATAGATAGATAGATAGATAGATAGATAGATAGATAGATA
>NW_004799276.1:14567-16726 GCF_000002075.1 Aplysia californica | reverse complement strand
GTATAGAGAGAAAATGAAAGAGATAGAGAGAGAGAACGAGAGAAACGGAGAGATAACGAGAGAGAGAGAGGGAGAGAGAGAGAGAGTGCGATAGATATAGCATAATGTGTTTTCGTGCACGTGCATCCAGGGGGTCAGCAGGTGTGCTCCCTTGCGTGTCGACGCACGTGCGAGGTCTATTTATAAGACTACGTGAAAACAGAACCGACATTTTATTGTGAGGTCGACTGACCTAATTTTTCTCTGAGAGCACACACAGAAAAACCCCCCAAATATCTCGTGAAAAACTTCTAAAAATCATAATTCTTCTCTCACCGTATCCCCACCCCTCATTATACGTTTCCCCTCTGACCCCCATGTGCTACCCAGGGTAATTGGCTACACATCCAACCGTACACAGTGACCTCTGCGTAATGCCACACCCAGAGATACGTCAAAACGAAGAAACGTATAGTAAACTCCATAGAAGTGGGGGAAAACCAACGGCGAATTTGCAGAAATTTTTGGTGAATAGGTTTGTTTATTTTTTGTTCTTGTTTTTCCCCCCGAGAACAGAGATGCATATCGACAGAATAACGATCTTTTAGCGATATTGGCAGACAGAAACAATTGGGGCAAAGAGAAAAAGTAAGACCTGCTAATGGTGGTAGGGATGAACACTGACGTAAATATCCTGATTCGAACATGAACGATTTGAGGATACTACGTTATACATCTAGTTAAACAAAAATAAAAGCTCGTCATAGCTCTGCCTATGCAAAATGTTTAAAGTTGTTTTAGCCCCCTGTGAAGTTATGTGAAAGGCGGGACGTCCTAATTTTACGCCTATATCTCTTAGGCAAAGTCAATAAATAGGAAAATTATGGGAGAGTGCATTTCTAAATGATGCAACGTCAGACCAAGCTAAGAACTCGCACCCTCGAATCCCCGAACTCGCAATCTCACTCGTACGAGTCCCGTAGCCTAACCAGTAGACAAGATCGCAGAATGCCACCCCGGTATCTGTAATCAGCTGTCTCTGGCTTCATTCTGTGGTGTACCCCACTCACCCTGTCTACCTAGACGGTCAGAGAACGTATAAGAACGTATAGATCTAACTGTCTACCCCATGTTTCTCCGAACACTGACCCTGTCGTCACCCCCGACCCCCGGCACACTCACTATCTCTCTCAGACTTTCTCTCTCTCTCTCTCTCTCTCTCTCTCTCTCTCTCTCTCTCTCTCTCTCTCTCTTTCTCTCTCATCTCTCTTTCTCTCCCTGTCTCACTCACTCTCTCTCTCTCTCTCATAAAAACATGCGCGTGCGCGCGCTTACACACACACCCACACACACACACACCCACACATACACACACATACACACACATACACATAAATACGCACATACACTCTTTATCTCTCAAACAGTCTGTTTCTCTCTCTCCTTCTCTCTCACTCTCCACCCCCCTCCTCTCTCTCTCTCTTTCAACCTCTCACTGTCCAGATTTTTCTCTCTGTCCCTCTAGCTCTCTTTCTCTCTCTCTCCCTCCTCTCTCTTTCCCCTCTCCTCTCTCTCTCTCCCCCTCTCTCCTCTCTCTTTCCCCTCTCCCCCTTTCTTTCTTTCTCTCTCTCTTTCTCTCTCTCTCTCTCTCTCTCTCTCTCTCTCTCTCTCTCTCTCTCTCTCTCCCTCTGGTGTCTGTCCGTCTTTGTATGTGTGTCTGAAAGTGTATGTGTGTATGTCTGTGTGAATTGATGCATGAGTATGCCTACCTGTGTGTGCGTATGTTTTTGTGAGTGTGTAGGCACAGAAGGAAGAATGGCTAAATGAGCTGGCAAAGCCAGTGGGTCTAAAAACGCGGCAGGTAAAGATAGCTCAGCCAATTCTGCTGCTAAATGCGGGTATCTTATTGCATAACTCACTGTAGAAGCTTGACAGATTCGCCCGTCGTCAGTTGTGTTATGGGTTAATGAAACATAGAGATCATGGGTTAATAACACTGGGAAATCATGGGTTGATAAAACTGAGAGATTATGGGTTAATGAAAGCTAGGCAGACTTGCACTGGGATATAGAAGGAGCAGAAAGGCGAAGGACGACATTATCGAACTGAATTATATGAAATTATAACACTTTCATCATCATCACTCTTCTTCTCCTCCTCCTCCTCCTCCTCCTCCTCCT
>NW_004799276.1:11724-13262 GCF_000002075.1 Aplysia californica | reverse complement strand
GAGAGGGAGTGAGAGGGAGAGAGAGAGAAGGGGGGAGGTGGAGGGAGGAAAAAATAAAACGTTTACGAGGATTTCTGTCCCGAATGTAAAACAATCATCGCATTTTGACTTGTGAGAAATTTATTCACCTTCATTCATTCCCACCCAGCAGACACAACGATGAAGTAAATTTGTTTGAATATATGAAATGGAGAGGCACATCTACACAATAGCGACATTTGGTGTAAGCAAAAAGGGAGACACACAAACATAAATAAAAGATGAACAGAAAAAAGTAGAATGTATCAACGATACCTTTCATCCACTTAAAGTTGACCTTAAGAGTGTGTAATGATGTGGTATTTTTCGGAACGATGCAAATTGATGTAACACCGCTAAAAATACTACGAGTTTTGTTTAAGCCAATACAGGTTGTAGGGTCTTATCAAACACGGTGAATACGCCTATCTTGGAAAAGTATACCTTTAATAAATATAAACCAAAAGTAAATTCTCTACTAGAAATAACATGAGTAAACCTTTAGATTTAGTAAGAGTTTTACGGCACTTGTTATTCAATAAGGTCATAGAAGCGCCAAAGATTAGAATCGTTACAAAGGAGTATCAAACACAGCAGAGGAAGCGAGATAAAGACGAATGATGTTTGATAGAAATGAAGGAGCAGACCACAACATAGCACCCGCCAACCACCCACAGTCAATATAAACCAAAGAAAAATTCGATGAAAAAAATCTTGACATGTGTAGGTTGGCCCTTCGAATTTAACGCCCTTTTCCGATAGCATCTTGTATAGAGCGCCGCAATATTCCTGAGAAAACCCAGATTAAAAAACTATTTTGTCATTTGAAGTACATGTATACGGGTCACCCGCACCTTCGTCACGAGCAGAGAGTGTGGTTGATTGTTCATTTTTTACAGCCCCTTAACACACATAATTTAGACTCTAATTTGGGAGGAAGATAACGACGTGTTTGGTGTTGCGGTTTGGCGCTTTCTAATTGCAAGCTGAAGACCTGATTTGATCCCGCATGGACATAATTTTTATCGGGTATCTCCGTCTTTCAGAGGAGACGTAATATCCCTACTGGTCCGAGTTAGCCCTGACAAGCAGGGTAGAAGCCCGCCTCCTAAATTATCTAAATTTCATTGACAGAGGCGTAAAAACACTTACATCAAAAGAAAACAAAAAAAAATCAACCTCCTTGCGCATGTACTTACGCGGGACACACGAATCATGTCGGACGCTCCCGACTGACGTCGCAAAGAATAAATAGCCACAAGGAAACGCACAGCTCCTCAAGAACAAATCAGTCTATTCACACGTTTGAGACAACTGCATTTTTAACCCTCCTCGGACTAACGTTCATTACTTTCAACGGTTCCAAACACAGAGCAAAGGGGGAATTAGGATGCATCAAATCGAAGGGCGTTAACACAATAAATCATACTATCTGATTCAAAGAAAAAGTTCCGATCTACCGTTCATCTTTTGAAGGGATTTCATTCGCCTTATTGTTATTTAAAAACATTATTATTATT
>NW_004799276.1:8778-9681 GCF_000002075.1 Aplysia californica | reverse complement strand
ATGCGTGCGTGCTTGCGTGCGTGCGTGCGTACGTGCGTGTGCACGCGTGAGAGCATAATATGTGTGTGTGCTTGTGAGCGACTGTGCGAGTAAGTGTCTGTGCGCGTACGCCTATGTGTGTGTATGTGTATGTGTATATACGTGTGTCTGTCTGTTTGCGTGTGCGTATTTTGTAAACAATCCGTGGAAGAGCAGAGCACAGAGCACACAGACAGTCCATTGATCCCTACAATCAGCTGTTTGTAAGCCTAGCTTATCTGCCCTCTTGATTTCTCTTAAGAATAAACAACCCTTTAAGTAGCAATATCGGTGCATGTTGCCGCAATTAAGCCCGTTTTTTAGGGTGTTAGTTTTCTCCTCAGGGAAAAGTTCACGTCTTCTGTGTGAGTCGGCAGAGAGCCTTGCCATCAATTACACCAAGGGTGCTGGTTCTTGTTAATTGAAATGTTTGTACATGTGGCATGACGCGGTGGAATCAGACTCTCGTCAATTTTTGGGCATCTTGAGTTGATGGTATCATCTTAAGGCTTGTCCAATTTCATTGTTTTTGGGTGAAATAATATCCATCTATGTAGAATGGAATTCGAGATATGCGTGATTGAAGGAGGGTCACCTTGTTTCAGAGGTAAAATTAGTGAGCAAATGGCCGCCAAAGTTGAGTTATTTTTTTAGCTTGAGAGTACGTGGAAACTGAAAATTTACATTTCTTCTGCCTTAAAAACGTTTTAAAGTAAAATCCACAGACAAATGTGCTCTTTAATGAGCATAAAAGTTGTTGAACCAGAATAACAAAAATTTGATAAAAAATCCCAAACCTGCGGGGAAATGCCAATTTCTAGACGTTCATTATTTTGACGAGTGCCTGATTTCACCACGCTGCCTCACATATACTCGTATTATGTA
>NW_004799276.1:6874-8559 GCF_000002075.1 Aplysia californica | reverse complement strand
AATGGATATTTCAGAGGACTCCGATTTTAATGTCTACCTGGACCGACAGGGCAGAGCCAGTTAGATGGAGAGCCTTGAAAACTCTCTAAATGACATGCTCCAGAAAGATCTGTTTCGGATCCGAACCAGGACCACCCAAACTTAATCTCTCGTGATACTCATAGTATCTGATGTGGAAAGCCGTGAAAGGATGTAAAGTCAGCGTGTCCACAGATATCTCAACAGAGGTAGATCAGAGGACAGATGGGGCAATGACTGCCATTAAACGATTGAAAAAATTTCGATGCGTCCGTTTTTATACGCCTTTTACCTCCTGATTTAGATCAATTAGAAGGCAGGCTGCTTTGATTTTGCCTGTTAAGGACCATACAGGCAGACTGCTATACCGGTAGAAAGATACCCGATAAAATACATTTCTGCACTTCAGTATGAAACTCGCATTTTCAACATTGCTCAACAGTAAGAAGTCTAACCAGTTCACCTTAGATGTTGGTTTTCTATTGTTTATAGATCATAAGTAACTCCAGTTCTAAGTTATACTGTTTTAACTAAAAATATTGTCCCTTTCCTTATCATTATTGCATCATTGTTTTGGTTTGGTTTAACGCCTTTTTCACACACTGTAAAGTTTTTTAAAGAGGCGGGACTTCGGAATTTCATTTTCATTCCCGATAGCATGGTGCCAATTGGGTGGAGAGCCTTAAAAACTCTCCAAAACATCAGATCAGGATGTCCCGTTGGGGATTCGAACCAGCCGAGCAAATTGTGCGCCCTTGTATTTGTCTGTACTTATAATTAGGTACTGAGTGAATAAACTGATGAAGTCAGAAGAGGCTGATCATGTGAGAAAATCATAAAAAGGATGTATTACTCAGTTTGTGTGTACTTGTGTATGTGTATGTATGTGTTTGCATGTATGTATATATATATGTATATATGTATATAATATATATTTAATATGTGTGTGTGTGTTTATGTGTGAGCGTGCACGCGTACGGGTTGAAATAACATATTATATGCCAGCAACATCAAAGTTAAATTCATTGTTTTGAGACTTTTCATACATTTCTTTTGCAGATGTTATTGACAATCCTGGCCGGCAGTTGGACGCTTTGAGAATATGCTCCATGTATCTTCTGTTTTTGCTTCTACTTCTAAGGATTTCACACCAGAGCGAGAAAAAATAAACAAAATACAACCCACAACTGTAGTGTGAAACCTCAGCTTACACGGACCACTGAGATCCTGAGATGGCTGATAATCACGGTTAAGGCTAAGGAAGATGGCAGTTTCTCTACCCTCTCGCCCTTCCACAGCGTTCTCTTGTATGTGAAAATCGCTTCACAGCATCAGAAATGAAAATAATAACAATTGCATATAACCTGGCCTGTGTATGTTCACTGTGTGTTAAAAAATTTTCGTAAATGAATCTGGATTTGCTATACATCAACAATATAAAAACGATACACTGAACTGAATAGAAAAGGTATCATGATACACTCTAAAACAGCTCATATGTTTCTATGAATTGGTTTCATTATTATTTGGGATCCACCCGAAACTATTTCCGTTGAGACTGGGTTTTTAAAAAGTTTTACAAATGTGCTCTTAATATTAAACGAACAAACACACACATACACATACACATACATACATACATACAAACACACACACACACACACATG
>NW_004799276.1:2025-4525 GCF_000002075.1 Aplysia californica | reverse complement strand
GCAAAGAGATAAACTTAAAAAAAAGAAAAGCAAGCAAAACAAAACAAAAAACAACAACCCAAAAGCTTAAAAAAGAAAAGCAAGAAAAACAGAAAAAACAACCCCAAAAGCCCAACAAAACCCCACTTTAAAACCCTCAATCCCAAAGTCTCAGTCTGCAGGGGATCAGGTAGACGGCGTAAGCATCTCTTGGAAGACAAACTGGCAACACGGCCTCATTCTGCGATACCGGCGCATGCGCACACGCACACATCCGTCAGCAGACGGCAGACGACGTCAGGTAGACAACAATGCACGAAGGAAATGAATGCTCACCATTGCTCAGCACTGTTCAGTCGATCGCTCACTGCACGCATGCAGGTGAACTAATGTGAGACACCGCTCTCGTTTATTGTCGTTCACGTCATCGTTTTGGACGTTTGCGTCATCGTTTTGGACGTTCGCGCTATCGTTTTGGACTTTCACGTCATGTTCTTAAGACTGACGCACGCTGGTTGAAAGCTGCGAAACATAGAAGAGCTTCACTATTTCGCGAGGCCCAGTTGGTTTCTATTTCAATTTCTCTCAAATCATTTTAAAATCTGTCTGAAGTAAACGATCCTTGCCCCGTTCAGGTACAGAAGTAACGGTTTTCCCAACAGACATCTCCAACTCCTCGTATGTTCCCACGGTGATAATATCGTGTGTGTTTTCTGTTGCCTCCTCATCCAGACTTTTCTGTCCATCCATCCGTCGAAATCTGACAACACACGATTCTACAACCCCATCCCCCCGGCTTTCAACATACACCAGCAGCCACATTTTCACCTTCGTAAAGAAGTGATTGTAGGGTTGTTGGTTTTTTTTACAGTCGTTCTCTGATCATTGCCAGAGCGTGCGTCTGTTAGCGGCCTGTTTTAAAGAAGGTCTTTTTAAACATCTCCATCAACACAATGTAGATCATTTAGGAGGCGGGCTTCCGACCCAGCCTGTCGGGGCTAACTCGGGCTGAGAGGGATATAACAACCCAGCAGAAAAACCGAAATACTCAATAAACATGTTCTCTCCACCCGGGAATCGAACTCAGGTCTCCTGCGGCGACGGTGAAACTCCTTAATGCTACACCACAGACGCCAGTATTAGCGATTTTATTGACGCCTGGTTTTTTTTCAGAAAGTAAAACAGACGTTAGCCCTCCACGGAGTTAATAAAAAAGGAAAAAATAAGCTGATTGGTCTTTGGAATGACATTGAATCAAGGTTAAGGTCAATATGAGGGTTAATCCGAATCTTCCGAACTAACACCCACAACAAAATACAACACGCCCACGCCATTGAAATCTCGCGGTCACATTTCCCATAATCCATGAATTAGCACACCAAGTCTGAATGACCTTGACTGGGGGCCAAGGTCATAAAGTCCAAAGGTCAATGACCGTTTCCTGTTTGGTTTTCTGTTTGCAGAGGGAAAGTTACAACTCTGATGTTTGTGGACGCATTAGTAATTAATAGAATACAGAAGTAGTCATTTCCTATGGCTAGGAAAATAAAGAGTTTGCTGAGTATAGAAAAGCACATCAACTCACCCTAGCAGTGCAGGTGAAAAAGCACTCATTCCTTAATACACACACACTGAGTATAGAAAAGCACATCAACTCACCCTAGCAGTGCAGGTGAAAAAGCACTCATTCCTTAATACACACACACTCTCTCTCTCTCTCTCTCTCTCTCTCTCTCGCTCTTAAAAAAAAATTATTATTATTTTTTATTTTTAGAAAACCGTAAGAAACAGAGATATAATCATACAGAAAGGCAATTTCTCAATGTCGTTCTCCCAGTCCCTGTCTGCCTGTCTGACTGCCTGTCTGTTTGCCTGCCTGACTGTCTGTCTGTATGTGTCTATGGGTGTGTATGTGTGTGTGGTTGTGTGTGTATGTGTGTGTGTGTGTGTCTGTGTGTGTTCTTGTGTGTGTTGTCAATGTGTGTATATTTATATCAAGCGCGTGGGATAGAACGATCGATCGACGATTGACAGATAAATGGATGGATATAGATCTATAAGTGTGTAAAACATAAAATCATCTCACAAACTTTCGAATGGGAACGGTTACGGTGATTACAGATAAAACAAAGATAATTCACCATTAACACAAAAATTGTCATTTCTCGCGAAAAGAGAGAAAGACAAATGGGCCAAATTTACAGAAGCGAAGTAGGACATACTAGTGACACCCTCCAACCATGTTCTGGGTGACATTTAGAGAGAGTTGCTTCAAGACACCGATGGATCGGTAATGAGACGTTAATGTACGGAGATGGATTGTATTTTACATTTTGTTAGTTTTTTTAAAAAGGATTTTCATATATATAAACTTTAATTGGCGCTGTTGTATCATCCACTTTGAATAAATATGTAGACTATTTGTGAAAAGTGTCTATAATATGTGTCTGTATGTCCCTGCATGCACGTGTGTGAGTGTGTGTGTGTGTGTGTGTGTGTGTGTGTGTGTGTGTGTGTGTGT
>NW_004799276.1:0-1119 GCF_000002075.1 Aplysia californica | reverse complement strand
AGAGAGAGAGAGAGAGAGACAGACAGAAAGAGACAGAGAGAACGAACGCGAAAGCCACCCGCAGCAGGTTCAGTAGACATGATTAACCTGCAGAGGACAAGGTTCTGTACATAATTATAAACCAAACAAACACTTACCTTGTGACGACAAAAATAAGGTAACACCACACTTTCTTTATATATAATCAACCCTAAAAAGCACACGGCGTAATATTCTCCTGTTTTCTTTGAATGCGGAGGACAGATGTTGTATCTAAAAATAAATTATTGTTTTTAAAAAAAAGCTGATAATATAGAGAAATAGAAACACAAAGCAAGATCAAGCTTCGAGCACCAGCACGTGGAAAACTTATTCCCAAATCCAGCGCGAGCTGAAAATCTTCACAAACTCTTCGTTTCTTAATTCTATCGCAGTCCGGGAAAGGTGCGTGAGCTGAGAAAGCTAGAGAGAAAGGTAAAAAGGTCTACTCACTCTGTATGTGGTTCCGACGGAATGCTTACTGAAGCACTGAGATCGGTTCCCCTTCTAGCTCACGTCCCCCTCACAGAAACACGTACACACAGACCAACAGACACACTTACTGGCACGCACACAGGCCGATTTTCTTGCTATCTTCCCCCTGTTGTTTCCAAGGTTTTCGTGGCAAGGCACGGCACTGGCTGGGAGCAAAGTTTGCGCTCACCCCTCAGGTGAGAGAGCGAAGCGGACGCGCGCGTGCGGTGAAAAATAAAATCTTGGCTCTGCTCAGGTGAACGATGAAGCTTGATGGGTGGAAGGATTGCCGAAGAATTCTGATAATGGGGACGTTTGGCAGAGAATAGACAGACAAAGAGACAAAGTCAAAGAGACAATTAGAAAACACGAAGAGACGGAGAGATGGAAAGGCAATATCTTTCTCTGTCGCTCTCTCAGTTGCTTTCTCTGTCCGTCTGTCTGTCCTGTCTGCCTGTCAGTCACCAACTAAAACACACACACACACACACACACACACACACACACACACACACACACACACACACACACACACACACACACACACTAATTAATTACAACAAAGAGAAAAAAATAGCTTTTTGATGGATAGATGCAAGTAATTTTTTTCACCTATTAAGCCAAATT
>NW_004799275.1:24325-25538 GCF_000002075.1 Aplysia californica | reverse complement strand
TTGTTTCTGTCTGTCTGTCTGTCTTTCTTTTTCCCAGCACTAAATGACCATTATTGTGTCCATGTGCTTCTCTTTACTCAAACAAACAACAACAACAACAACAACAACAACGACAACAACAACAAAATATGGGCGTGCACTGCGGGAACACAAATTATTGGGAGAACATCAGAACTTTCGAAGTCATTCATTGTCAGAGCCGCGCACTTTTTGACGATATCGGTAGCCTACAATTAGATTGCCAATTACCAATACAGTGCCATCCAACAATTCAAGTACCCTAGGCGTTTTACTGGGCTTGGGACCAGATATCAGTTAGATTTTGTATTGAATGAATAGGCTTAGAGGTATAAAACATATCTACAGGACAGGGGCGATCTTTAAAGTGTCGGGGAAGCATTTTCTTGCTCATTCTGGATAAAAAGGGAATTTGTGGGACTTCTGCGTACATTTGCTTGTTACACATTCTCCTTTCTTCCTAGTAAGTGCCTTTTTTGGTCTGTGTTTTTTAGTTTCAGCTTAGAAATCGTCTGGAAGTCGCATAACGTCTCCAGAAAGACGGGCATAAAATGTGGATGGGGGCTGTACAGAGTAATTTCATCAAGGGGACTGTCACCGTTGGATTGAATTAACAATCTAATTGTGTCAACGTCGTCAAAATGTGCGCGACTTTGATAGTTTTTTCTCGAAAGTGCGCAGCTCTGATAGTTTTCCAAATAATGAACTAAACACCAGTCTCGCTATAGTTGGGTGCACACGCAATCTTTTCCTCTTGTAGGTGGTTGGTGGGCGCTCAGGTGTGGTTTACTCCTGCTTTCCTATCGAACATTAAAATTTATCGTCCGTATCTCTCCTCCTCCTTTTCCTTGTATTTTACTCTCTAGTAACACATCTAATCTTCGGCACTTATGTGACCTGTTTGTGTTGCAAGTACCATGAAACTCTCGTTTTAAATTTTTAGAACAAACAAAAGAACATAAAAACGAACCAAAAAATATTTCCTTCTTGCCCTTCATTTGGCGCCAAATTGAGTCAAATGGGGCGTTCTAAAGTGAACCGGAATTGCGTCAAGAGTGCACGATCTAAGGTATTATCATACAAGGTCTATGGATGGCAATAGGAGAGTTTGTACCCAGAATGCACTGAACGCGCAATGATCAAAGGGAAGAGGCGGCTCATTAGAGGAGTAGGGAGAGCGGGATGGATAGCACTT
>NW_004799275.1:23078-24225 GCF_000002075.1 Aplysia californica | reverse complement strand
AGAGAGAGAGAGAGAGAGAGACGAACGTTAATGAATAATCATTTATTCATTGAGACATCTGCTATCTAGGTACAGATGCTGATTTAGCCGGTAAAACAGAATGTTAGAGAGAGAATTAAAGAATAAACGAGGGAATGAAAGAGAATTAAAGAATAAACGAGGGAATGAAAGAGAATTAAAGAATAAACGAGAGAGCGAGAGAGAGAGTTAAAGAATGAACAAGGGAATTAGATAGACAATAAATGAATAATCGAGAAAAAGATTTTAAGAATAAACGAGAGAATGAGAGAGAAAAACTTTAAAAAATCGAGAGAGTGAGAGATAGAATTAAAAAATAAAGGGGAGAATAAGAGTGAAAATTTAAAAATAAACGAGAGAATGGGAGAGAGAATACGATACGATATGAAAAATAGTATGAAAAAATACACGTTTTCTGTGTGTGTGTGGGGGGGGGGGTTGTCTTTCTCTTCTTTTTTGGTGACTCTGCCCAATTTTATCATCTGGTGCTTTTGTGTTTAGTAATAACAACAAAGTGTGCTACATTTTGGGTTTTGAAATTAGCTGTTAGTCATAGAGTAAACACTTAGGAAAATGTTTTATATAAATAGATAAATCCATTAATAAATAAGTGAATACATATGCTTCTTCTCTCTTATGACGTTGGGGTTTTTTTTTTGGGTGAGTTTCACTTCTAAGTGATGCCATACCCCCAACTGGAGATGACTACCATAACTGGTTAGTACTTAATTGTTTAGATCATGTTAGTCCTACATTCCTCTGCTCTTTCGAGTCACGAGGTGGGCACCCTCTGTCCCGCTCCCTAGTGGAGTCATCTCATCCTTACAGTGTCACCAAAGGTTCCAAAAGTTTGCATGAAGTCTCCTACTATGATGATGACTTTGTCAGTATTAGTACCTAAACTACTGGGCCAAGACGAGTTGGTAGGAGAGAACAGATAGAGATAGAGAGATACACAATTTGCTTGTATGGAAGTTTTGTTTTTGTGTTTGCATCTGTATGTTTTGTCTTTTCTTAATATTGTGCACTTACTTTGATGTTAGTCGGACATGTCCTGTATAGTATACATGTTAGCACGAGAGAAAGAATACAAGAGAGAGAGAGAGAGAGAGAGAGAGAGAGAGAGAGG
>NW_004799275.1:18490-20828 GCF_000002075.1 Aplysia californica | reverse complement strand
GAGAGGTGGGGGAGAGAGAGAGATATCTGGGATACAACACATCCAAGCAAAAAGAACAAGATACTCAATAAAAGAAAATTCTTCCCTCTCGGGAATCGAACTTGGGTCTCATGCGTGCGACAGCGAAACGCCTAACCGCATCTTCACAGACGCCTGTACAACTGGATAAATGGATAAGGCAATTTGTCGAAGAGTATACTTTTTTTAAACCCAAAAATCGAACAAACGTTACAAAAGCACAACAAATTAAAGTATCTCTTGAAAAGTAAGGCAGAATTCACCGAAAACGAACGTGAGTGGTGCAGCATTAATTACGTAATTGCTCGTGCATCCACTTGGTCTGAGAGCACTAATTCACCGACTTTGGCGACCCAAACTGAGCGCGTTCAGTCAAGCAGAGATGAAAGGGGCCGCTGGTCCTGAACGTCTAACTAGACTGCGCAGTCGGAACAAAGATCCAGGCTCTTCCGCGTTCTTCCGTCACATAAGCCAACCAATTTAATTCTTTTTCATTAAAAAAAAGAAAGATTTTGTTTAACTTATCTCAGCTGTTAGGCTCTTGGACTCGCAACCGTAAGGTCGTGCGTTCAAATCCCGTTAGGGGCCCGACTTAATGTCCTTGGGAAAGGCACTTTACACGAATTTTCCTCACTTCCCCCAGGTGGGAATGGGTACCCGACTGTAGACAGTAAAAGATCCTGTCAGTTTGTAAGTGTTGGGGCTCATGAAATCTGCAGCTTGCACTGTATGCTTCCTAGGAAGCTGGGAATGTTTCTGAGTGTCGTAGGGTCTGCTGGGATATCAGTTGTTACATACCGTATAGAGCGTACAGCAGAGCGTGGATGTGTGCTATATACCAGTATAAATGTAATTTTTATCAACTGAAGTCCTCAGTCCGCAGTCTGTCCGTCTAGTTTATTTAACGGCAGTCATGATCAAAATTTGGTTTCCGTCAAGTCCCGTCGTGTACTACTGAGGCAAGAATTCAGCAATAATAATTTGTGAGGCGAGCTGACAAAATGAGTTACTTCTCACAATCCACAAAGGGGGATATTGGCCAAAAATTGACACTAGGGTGAAATTTGTAGATTTTCTATTGATGCTGCAATCTTAAAGTACAAAATGCCTTTTATTACTTCATACTTATAAATTGAAAAAACTTCACCTATAAGCGTGCTATGTATCTATTTCCATAAGGATAAAATCCAAGAAGTAACTCATTTTGTCAGCACGCTTCACATTTAGTCCAAAAACCTTTTCTTTTGAAATAGTTAAATCTGATGTTATATTTATAATCCTGGTCAATGATTTATATGATCGTGAAAACGAGAAGTTTCATAGAATTTGACCTTAGTTCGTCAATTCCCTAGAATCTACAAAATTAGACCAGCCGTGTGACCCCAATTTGCTCCAGGGTCCACACAGAGACGTTTAAATAGTACCTTAACCCTCTTTACAATGCGGAAAGAAGCATTAGAGAATATTGTAACAACAGGAAAGTTTGATGGAAAGAGAGGCACAGGCAGACAGAGGGAAAAGATACTGGACAATATGACAACATGGCTGGGAGCAGCAAGAACAACAGACACCATTGCTGCATCGAAAGACAGATGGAAGTGGAGGTCTATGATCGCCCACGCCAGTCGGCAAGGCACCATATGATGATGATACCCTCTTTGGCTCCAGGTGAAAAAGACATTCCAACGAACGGACATACTATTATGAAGTGGTACGAACACGACGACCTTAGCTACCATCCGTTACACACACGCATGGACTGCCGGACAGACACGTCTTTTGGTGTTTTGGTCTGAACACGCCTTAACGTCTGCGAACACGCCCGCCAGGTTGTTCCACCGCCCCGAAGAGCTAGCCGGACAGAGAGACGACAGACGACAAATTACCCGCCCTGACCCCGGGTACAGGGATGTGCCGGGGAAGCGAAGCGCGAACAAACTGCTTTGAACTGCTATTTTTGTCATCCGCATCTTCAAAGATCTCCGCTCCTGGGGTTATTTGTATTCTTTTTTTTTTTTTTAGCTCGGGACGAGCGATTGCGTAAATTGCAGACTGTTCTACTGAAGGTTGGACTCTGGGAAGGCGGTGACCTTAAGTGGAGTGCACACACGCTCGATTAATCAGATCTGATCTGTATGATCGGATACTTTCGTATTTTACTCGAATACTAAACGTTTTGTTCGATTCCACATTTAGGGGAGGAAATTGATCAAGTGTCTTTGGCTTTTGTTGGGTTTTTTTTTTTTTCATTTTTACTATTAGATCTAGCGAGACAAAGAGATGACCAATATTGAGTCGATAGTTCCTTAAAACACCTACT
>NW_004799275.1:15497-18390 GCF_000002075.1 Aplysia californica | reverse complement strand
GGTAGTATTGTCTTCTCGATTATCTCGGGCTTTCTGCTGGAACGTCGTTGTATCCGTCTTCGCTAGGGTTGACTGTAACAAGCAGATCTGAGCTAGCCCGTCTCCTGAACTATCCAAATTGTTTGGATTGAGACATGCGCGGTCACCATTTAGTGTTTGGATTCCCGTTTTGCGTATAATATTATTGCCACAGACTCCAGACTGGTAAACTGAAGGCATTCGCAGTTTGAGCGCAGCCTTCGAAAGATTTGTCTGTCTGTGTGTCTGTCGATCTGTCTGTCTGTCGTCTGAATCTATATCGTCTACACATCCTATCATGTATCTTTCTATTTTTCTTCCCCTTATCCCACCCTCTCCCCTCCCCCCTTTCTTCACTGCCCTCCCCTAAGCCCCTTCATCCCTCTCCCTCACTTAACCTTCCCCCCTTTCGCTCTCCTCCTCCCCTCTCTGAGCTCCCTTCCCTCACCCCCATCCCCTTTCTACCCTCCTGCATTCCTCCCCCTAGTCTCTCTCGTCGATCTTCTCCCTCTGGCTGTGCACCCTTTGAGACATCCTATCCTAATGGCTTTTCCTTCAGATCGCGTCAATTAATAAAAATGCCCCTTGTCGACTGGCGCTAGCAGCGTGGGCGGGGGCGGGAGAAGAGGGGGAGCAGTGAGGGAGAGAGAGAGAGAGAGAGAGAGAGAGAGAGAGAGAGAGAGAGAGAGAGAGAGAGAGAAGCTGAGGAAACTGATGGCGGGCCTGTAGGCAGCCCGGTCTGTGTGGCAAAACGGCGGGAGTTCAAAGAGAACTGGCCCGGATCTCTGGAATTCGGTTTATAAATGAGTATCGAATGTTACCACTCGGGGGAAGAGAGTCTCGTCTCAACCTACCCCCCCTCCCCTTTTCCTCTGTACCACCCCCTAGTTATTTTCATATTCTGCGTTTCCACTCCACCAAGTTCTTGTGTGCTGCTGTTTGTTTCTCGACTCCTGGGGGCGTTGGGTGGGTGTCCACCTTTCAGTTCTTTCTGTCCTCGGGAGTTTTTGATACATAAGACTGTGTGGTATGGCGTGGCCTCAGCCAGGGGAGCTTGATCTATGAGGCTTATCCAGCCACCCGCTTCCCCTTCCTCTTCTTCTCCACCCACCCCCTAACTTTTCTCACCGCCCTCAAATGTTTTGCTGTATGAAAAGTGGCCGAATTCTGATGTTACTGTTAATGGAATTCACCCGGTGGCTAGTTGAGTCCTTCTGTTGGGTCCGGAAGTGGGTGAGATCACACATCCGCCATTGTGTCGATGGGTGCGTAAAAACACCTACATATTTCACTTTCAAACACATCCGCCTGGCGCTCTAAGTGGACGGGGAACCGACCCTTCGCTGCAAAGGCCCTCAGCCAATACTAGACGTTCTTTCGGCGGCGTCGCAAGCAATCCACCTAAGTCAGTTTGAGTACTTCATTCACTTGAGATTCAAAAAAGGGACCCCCCCCTTCCTCCCAAAATGGACCCTCCACCCTCCCAATTTTTCTTTGTGTGGTTCGTATCTAGAATCATGAAAAGTTAAAAAATTGTAAACCCTGACGCATAGCTTTAAACTGCATTTTGGTGATGTTGAAAGGTGCGTTTTTTTGACACAGCTTTGTGAGGATAGATGCAATTATCGAAACTGACCAAAAAATTTTTTGACTTACATGGATTCCTCGCGACAGCGACGTTCTACTAGTTGAGTGAGCGTCTCGCCTCCAGCCCCCCCGGAAGCGGAAAGGAGATGATGGGTCCTCTCTAGAAGTGGCAACCCGTCTATCTAGTAAGGTCGTGGCCAGGTAATGAAGACAGCAAGTCCTCCCTCCCTACTCCTACTTCAGGAAGTGGAAAGGGGCACGCGGATTTTCGCGGCTGTAATTAAATTTCTCAAAGTAATTTCAAGACGGTCCGTGGAATTGGTGGTGATGTGGTGGTGGTTACGATTGACTCGTCGAGTAGATGTCGTGGGGAGGGAAGAAACGGATCTGCTCTCTTGAACAGTGGCAGTTTTGACAAGCGGAAGGGGTTTGAAGGGTTCCGCTGGGAGACAGATGGAAGGAACCCTGGGAAAGCGGCGGGTGTTGACGGCCGGACGGGATTTGGTGTTTATGGGGGAGTCCAAATGTCTGCGGGTTGTGTGGGGGTGTAAGTGTTTAGTGCCTGTTGTCTTTGTGTATCTGGTGTTCTGTGGAGAGTAGGTGAAAAAATGGGAGACTGTTGTATGATGGGGAGAGGAGAAAGGGAGATGAAGAAGTGGAGATGGTGGGTGGTTGGCGGGTGCTGTGGTGTGGTTTGCTCATTCTTTCCTGTCAAATATCTATCGTCCTTATCTCCCCTCCTTTTTTTATGTTTGTTACTCTCTTGTAACACCCTTAATCTTCTGGCGCTCATATGACCTTATGCAGTAGCGAGCGCCGTAAAACCTCTACTAAAACAAACACCTCTATTTTTCTGGCGCACATATGACCTTATGCAGTTGCGAGTGCCGTAAAACCTTTACTAAACTAAAGAGGTGGAGATGTATAAACATAATATGTGGGTATAATTTATAATGTATTGGGGCGCTACAGCCATACACTTATGCCTGCTTTAAATACTGTCTAAGACAGCCACCCATTGTCGTAGAAAGAAGCGGTCGTGTCAGACCGGTGATTGTCTTCTACAGGACGTGGCCTTTAGAGCAGGTGCGACTGTACTTTACTTTTCACTCACTCTCTTACTCATTCATTCACTCTTTCACTCTCTCACTAATTCACCCATGCCCTCATGTTTCTAACACACTCATTCACGAACGTCGCCTGTACCGAGTAGAAACAAACACCAAGTCATCCAACTCAGGCGCATACATGTACACTGACCGGCCTGATGTGGGGGAAGGGGGGGGGG
>NW_004799275.1:13479-14661 GCF_000002075.1 Aplysia californica | reverse complement strand
GCAAAAAAAACCCCAAAACCCAACAACACATACACACACAACCATACATACACACACACACACACACACACACACACACAAACATACACACACGCACACACACATAAACACACACACAAACATGCACACTCAACCACACACACACAAACACACACACAAACATACACACACTCACACACTCTCCAACCCGGACCTGTATCTATATTGTCGCCATCATTCCGGTAAGTATTTTACGGCGCTCGCAACAACATAAGGTCAGATGAATTTATTTTGAATTTTGCCTGGGTGACGGCAGATGTCTACTCTTATCGATGTTAGGACCACCAAGGGATCTTTAACGTGTACAACTTGCACATGGGACCTCTGAGATTTTTTTGCCCTTATCCGAGAAGGCTAGGTGTTCGATCTGAAAATGGTGAAATGATATAGATCTAGGTTTAACGCCCCGATCAACAACACTATTAGGTTATTTAAGAGGCGAGACCTCCGAGTTTAACGTACGTCCCCGAAAAAAATGAACCGAATGGGAAATTCGTGTAAAACGTCTTTCCTGAGGACACAACGTCGGACCGAGCTGACGCTGGAAACTCGAACGCCCGAACTCACAATCTCACGATCGCGAGTCCGGTAGCCTGACCACTAGGCCACCGACGTCACTGTGTTCGATCTTACCACAGGGATGTGGCTGAAAGACAGCAGTAAAAAGGAGCCCTGGAGAAGCGGTAGAAGTAGAAAGGCTACAGAAAGAATCAGAAGCCCCAGAGGAGGTGTTAGGTGAAAGGGGGGGGGGGGAGCAGAAAGAGGACAAGAAAGAAGACGAGAGAGCACAATTAAAGAGGAGGAAAGGAGGTGAAAGGAGAACATTTTTTAAAAATTTCTGGAGACGAAAATTTTTGGTCGCTGTCAGGATGCAAACCCCTGACCTATTGAATGAGAGACCACGAGATCCCCCGTAAGGTGCATGAGTCAAATTTCGAAATGATGAGAACCAAGTACATTCATGTATGTTGTACAGCTTGATGAGGCGCGTTGATTGGTCCTCGTCTCCTCGTGTCCCTCTCAAAATAGTAACGAATTAAACAGATTATAGGCCGACATGTAGCTTAATGTGTCAAGATAACGTCCGGACTAAAAATAAAACAGCTGGGTTTGGGTTTTTGGGTTGTTTTTTTCGGGGGGGTT
>NW_004799275.1:12383-13379 GCF_000002075.1 Aplysia californica | reverse complement strand
GAGAGAGAGAGAGAGAGAGAGAGTAAAAACAAAGAATAAGAGGTGGGAGAATGAGAGGGGGGGGGAGCATTGCACTGTCCAGATGGAAGGATCTAGAGAAATAAAATACAGCGATCGAAACCAGATGTTTAACATTATATTATTTTACCGTTAAAGGACCAGTTTTGTCTAAGAACTTCACCATCCGACTTCTTGTTAAAAAAAGTTACCATATTTACAAAGAATTTTATTAATATTTCTCCTCTCTTTTAATCTAACTAAAATACTTTTTATCAGGCCCATGATATTGTGTTTTTTTCTTTCTACTTTCTCTCTTGCGATATTCTGTTGTATTCCTTCGTCTCCACTTTCTTCCTTGGTGGTCCAAAATCGATAAGAGCAGGCTTCGGCCGCCACCTGGGCAAAATTCAAAATTTCCTACCAATTGAAAAGGTCTGGTGTGTCCCGAGCGCTCATTGTGACCTTATGCAGTTGCGAGCGCCGTAAAACACTTATAAAAAAGAATTCACAAACGGGACGTTCTAAACTTTGGTTGGTTTGCGGGTTTTTAGGTTTTCCACCCTTTTGGTTCATTCTGTCGGAGATGGAGATACTTACTTTTCTTTTTTCTTCCGCGTGTACCGGTCGGTGTCGTGGGGAGACACAGGCGTCTGTCTGTAGCTAGGCGATGGGCCTTGTAGAAGGGACATCCCGTGAGCTCTGAGGTAGAGCTGGGCAAAGAATCGAGTCAGGAACCGATTCCTGCGATCATGTTTCCAGTTACTTTAGATTCTAATCATTAAAATCGTTGGGGGGGTTTTCGTGGGGTTTTTTAATCGAAAAATAAAAGTTGATGCTTCATAGTGTTTCAAAATCAAGGTAATCCTAAATCCTGGGGATATTTGGAGCCAACCAGGTAACCACCGGAAGAAATCACATCTTTAGAAAGAAAGTAATTGGGTTCGGAGTCGATTCCTACGACTTCTAGCCTTCCATAATCGGGAACTTTGCCGCCCG
>NW_004799275.1:10140-11397 GCF_000002075.1 Aplysia californica | reverse complement strand
TCAACGCACTGTACGTAGAACCTGCTCTACCGTCCACCTGTATAAGACAATCGCCTGTACAAATAGTAATAGTCACTTCCCAAATCATCCCTTGCGTATTTCTTCTCTTTTTTTAAACATCATAATGACACAGCGTAAGACAATCACCTGTCTACTAAGACAACCAACTTTCTCCAGGACAATTGGTGGCTGTCTCAGCACTCGGACAATTTGGACTTCAGGGTTGGGTTTGGTTTGGGTTTTTTGGTGTTTTTTTTGTTTTGTTTTTTTGCTTTTTGCGTTTTGGTTTTTGGTTTGGGGTTGGGTTTTTTTGTATCCCCCATCGACACAACTTAGATCTACATAATTTAGGAGGCAAACTCCAACACTTCCTGTCAGGGTCAACAGAGCTGAGAGAAATACTAGATACAACACCTCATCAGAAAGGCCAAGATACTCAATAAAAATTCTCCTCACTCCGGAAACGAACTCGGGTCAGCGCTCATATGACCTTATGCAGTTGCGAGCGCCGTAAAAACCTATACTACTACTACTACTACTACTACAAAACTCGGGTCTCCTGCGTGCGACAGCGAAGCGCTTAGCCGCTACACCTCAGATTCTGGTCCAAAAGCTAAGCAAGCAGTCGCAAAGAGGTGTCTGCGCATGACGTGACTGGGGTTGTCCAGACAAGTCGGCCACTAACACACACCTACTTCACATGACCTGAAGTTCGGCTGAGACTAGCAATTTTAAAAAAAAATGTAATGTAGCCTACCTGCTCTAACAGTGACCTGTATAATAAGACAATCGCCTGTATAAATAGTCACTTCCCAAATCATCCCTTGCGTATTTCTTCTTTTTTTTAACATCATAATGACTCATAATGACACGGTGTAAGACAATCACCTGTCTAAGACAACCAACTTTCTTCAGGACAATTGGTGGCTGTCTCAGACAATTTCGACTGCAGGTGTTTTGTTTTGTTTTTGGTTGTCGCATTTTTGTTTGTTTGTTGTTGTTTTTTACCCCATTGACACAACTTCGATCATTTAGAAGGAAAACTCCAGCCTTTTTGTCAGTATCAACGGGGCTGAGAGAGATACAACACCTCAGCAGAAAGGCCGAGATACTCAATAAAAATTCCCCTCACTTGAAAATCGAACTCGGGTTTCCTGAGTGCGACAGCGAAGCGCTTACACGCTACACCTCAGATGCTGGTCAAAAAGCTAAATGGTAGCCAAGAAGTTTGGTGTCTGTGAGTGACGTGACTGGGGT
>NW_004799275.1:3424-5832 GCF_000002075.1 Aplysia californica | reverse complement strand
TCTCTCTGGTAACACTTCTAGTCTTCAGCACTTAAGACTTTTTTATGTTGAAAGTGCATTAACACTCTTATTAAAACTAAATTTTCTAGTAACACCTCTAATCTTCGGTACTCATAAATTAGAAAATAAGGGACCTATAGGTACAATATGGCCTGCTTGTGCCGTAAAACTATTACTATTTACTAAACTATGTAGCAACTACTTAAATCTTCGGCATTTATAGATTTAGATATAAGTGATCAATACGTATAATATGACCATTTGTATTGCAAGTGCTGTAAAACTCTTACTGAAATCTAATTCTCCAAACACACCTTCTCTACCTTGTTCAGTATGTCATAATATGTGAGGCAGCGTAGTGGAATCAGGCGCTCGTCAAAATAATCAAAGTGAAGAAACTTGCATTTTTCGGCAGGTTTGTGAATTTTTATTTTTTTACTCAACACCTTTCATGCCCATTAAAGAATTAATTGCTGTGTGGGTTTTTTTGAAAAACGTCGATTAAAGGCACAAAAAATGTAAATTTTCAGTTACCACGGACTCTTAAGCTAAGGAAATAACTAATCTTTGGCTGGCCATTTTCTCACTAATTTTACCTCTGAAAACAGGTCACCCCCACCTCCTTCTTTAGCAAATATCTCGACTTGTATTCAAGATAAATGGATATCTTTTCATCCAAATAAAGGCAAGTGAACAAGCTTTAAGATGATACCAATAGCTCTACATGCCCAAAAATCGACGAGAGCCTGATTCCACCACGCTGCCTCACATATATTTATGACCTACTTCGCAAGTGCTGTAAAACCCTTACTAATTTTTAAAAATTTAATTTAAGTTGTGGTCAGATCCAGAACTTTACAACACCACAACTCAGGGGTCACAACAGAACTGGATCTCCCTCAATCCCAGGCCTGGCCTTCCGTTTTCCCGCCTGTCCAACAGCGTTACCCGTTTGAAATCGATCAAGTTTGTGGTTGACGGGTGCTGCTCTGGTGTGGTTTGCTTCTTCTTTCCTATCAAACATCTATCGTCCTGATCTCTCCTCCTCCTTTTTTATGTTTGTTACTCTCTTGTAAAACCTCTTATCTTCGGCACTTATATGACATTATTGTGTTGAAGTGCTGTGAAACTCTTACTTAAACTAAAATTTAGAAGGAAAAAAAGAAAGAAATCGACCAAGTGTTAAGCACACTGCCCCTGACGTGACGATAGAATTGGAAATCTGTGTACTGCCCGCGTAAACTGCCTTGTTTATACTTCCGATTTTTTATCCGGTCTGTCCATCTTATTTTCCTCCCTGTTCACCGTCTTTATTCCTTTTTTCTTATGGGTGATTGGTGGGTGCTCTGGTGTGGTTTGTTTCTTCTCGCCTATCAATAAATATCTGTCACCCCTACCTTTCTTCGTTCTGTGGGTGCTCTGGTGTGTTTTGCTCCTTCTCGATGTCACCTATCAAACATTTTATGTCCCCCATATCTCTCTTCCTTTTTTATTTGTATGTTACTCTCTTGTAATATTATCTCTAATCTTCGGCGTTACATGATCAATCCATTTGTGTTACAAATCCCGAAGAACTCTTTTCAAAATTAAACTAAAACCATTATCCTTCCTTCCTTCCTTCCATCTTTCTTAATCTCCTGGCGTCCCCCATTACTTCGCTTCTCTCTATTTCTCTCTTTACCACCTTATTCAATCCTCCACTTCTCCCTATCTCTCTCTTTGTTTCTCTGTCTGTCTATCTATTGCATCTCATGTTCTCCCTCTGTTTTCATTCGTCCGTCATTCAGAAACCTCGCCGTGGGTGGTTGGCGGGTGCTCTGGTGTGGTTTGCTTCTTGTTTCTTATCAAACATCTATCGTCCTCATCTCCCCCCTCTTCTTTTTTATGTTTGTTACTCTCTTGTAACACCTCTAATCTTCTGGCGCTCATAATGACCTTATGCAGTTGCGAGCGCCGAAAAACCTCTACTGAAAAAAAACCCAACCCTTCACCTCTCCCTATCTCTAGTGGCGTCGGTGGACTTGTGGTTAGGCTACCGGACTCGTAATCGTGAGGTTGCCGGTTCGGGGGTTTGAGCCTCAGCTCGGTCCAACGTTGTGTCCTTGGGAAAGGCACTTTATACAAATTTCCAGCTTGGCTCGGTCCTTTCGGAGATGGACGTTTAACTCGGAGGTGCCGCCTCTTAAATAACCTAGATCTAATAGTTTTGATAGGGGCGTTAAACCTATATATACCATTTCACCATTTTTACCACTATCTCTCCTTCTCTTTGTTTCTCTGTCTATATATCTATTGTATCTCATGTTCTCCCTCTGTTTTCTTTCGTCCATCACTCCGAGACCTCGCCTGTCGTCCATCTGTCTCTTTGTCTCTTCCTCAACCCCATCTTAGTGCACTGACCCCCCCCC
>NW_004799275.1:0-2410 GCF_000002075.1 Aplysia californica | reverse complement strand
CCCCCATCTGAGCACCTCCGCCTGAACGTTCACCCACCCCGGGTGGCGATGCCTGGCGGGACCACCACGGAGACAGAGACAGACGACAGAGATAGCCTGGCTTCGCTCTAACACCACCACAGACGCTCCGAAATCATGACCTAAATTGTGTCGATGGGGGTGTAAAACACTTAGGTTTGATAATTTTGGGTACAGACACAGTGAAAGTGAAAGTGAAAGCTTCCAGCGGCAGGTCATCGGTGATTTTACTTGCCACAGATCAGATGGACCGACCGACCGACTGCTGTCAGTTTCAAAGTAACCTGATGAAACAGTGTCACTGTGCAGCCAGCATAATGTCGAAACTCAGTGCTGTGTACATCCAGCATAACGCCAAGACCAGATAAAACTGTAAGTGTGCATCCAGCATAACGCCAAGACCAGATAAAACTGTAAGTGTGCATCCAGGATCAGTTTTTGGCCTGACGAAACAAACAATGTACGTCCGGCATAACGTCGAGACCGGATGAAACTGTCTGTGTGCACCGGACATAATGCTGAGACCCAATGAAAAGCTCAGTGTGCATTCAGCACGATATCCAGAACCGATGAAACGCTCTTGGAGCATTCAACATAATGGCACTAGCCAATGTCTCGACCTCGGGTAGTATCTAGGGGCGGTTTCAGCTCGCCACAAGTTCGGAACAGACCCAAATTCATCCGATCAAAATACGCTCCACGAGCCAAGCATCACTGGATTAACTATGTGACAGTGGGAAAGTAACGGTGTGATAGTAACAGTGAGAAAGTGAAGTGTAACGGAAACGGTGTAAATGTAACGGTGCAATGGTAACGGTGTAAGGGTAACGGTGTGGCAGTAACAGTAAGAAAGTAACAGTGTAAATGTAACGGTGTGGCTGCAACAGTGTGACGGTCAGCTGCCCACCGAATACAGATGCTGATTACAAGGCCCTAACTCTTAATGAAACAAGTTGCTACCTTTGCTTTTACAAAGGAGAATAATTTTTCTCTACAATGCTCACCTTCTGTACTCTAACCAGTCTCTGTGAAACTGGACTCAAACTGGGACCTCCCAGCTTAAGGGAACCGAATCTGAACCAAACTGAAGTGGACCACCAGACAGACAAACATAAACTGAGCTGGACCATAAATTATTATCCCACTTCCTTCTGAGCTGGACCACATTAACCCTTTTTGTTCTTCTGAGCTGGACCACATTAACCCTTTTTATTCTTCTGAGCTGGACCACATTAACCCTTTCCCCACTGAGGTGGACCACATTAACCCTTTCCCCACTGAGCTGGACCACATTAACCCTTTCCCCACTGAGCTGGACTACGACGTTAACCCTTTGTGCCCCAGGTTGTGATACGCAATAATAATTATACTACTATTCTATGGGAATGGCAAAACGAACTGAGCGCACTATGCCAGACGTGCTCCATAATTTGCCAGTCCTGTACTTACGAGAACAACGAAGGCGAACAGAAGACGTTCTTTTTTAACCATCATAATCACTCAAGCCCTGGCCATTAATAATTTATTTTTTATTTTTAGGTGCGTTTTCACTTGAGAGTTTTGTTCCACAGATGTTGAACAAACCTGTCTCTCGGGAGATTCCAATTGCCAGAAAGTCTTATTTTGTAAAGGAAAGAGCGAGTCGAGCTTTGAAAGATTCGAGTTTTCTCTGGTGCAGTGCTTTCTCAGATTCAAGAAGGCTGTGTAGAGTTATACGGAGAAAAAAATGGAGTTTTCTCTGAAGCAAAGCTTTCAAGATTCGAGTAAGTTACCACCAGTCGAGCGTAAAAAGAATCGAGTTTTCTCTGGACCAAAGCTTTCTGAGATTCGAATAAGTTACACCTTCAGTCAAACGTAGAAAGATTCCAGTGTTCAGAGATTTACTGAGTAAGCTACTTCAGGTAGAGCGTAGAAAGAATCGATCCTTCTCTGGAGCAAAGCTTTCAGAGATTCTAGTTGTGGGGAAGTGCATCCGAGTCGAGCAGAGCCAACCGAACAATATTCATCATCATGTTCATTCAGCAATAATCGCGAGACGGACATGCTCAAGTGAATACGCACCATAACTAAGGTTAAACAATTTATAATTAATCATGATTATGTGTAAAGTGATTAGTTATGAACTTGCAATAGTATTACATCAATGCTAATTTATTTCTCTGTATGAATGAGATTATTGAGAAAGAAACGATTTCGTTAGTATTTGAATTCAAAAACCCTGTACATAATAGAACACTGTTAATTGTATGTACTGTACATTGTAATTATGTACATTATCGATGTTTGATACCTGATAAAATAATGCTTTGTGGCCGCACGCGAGATAGATAGATGTTTCAAAAAGAAATAAATCGTCTGTCAGCAGCTGTTTAGATGTGCTAAAGCCAATTTT
>NW_004799274.1:19536-21014 GCF_000002075.1 Aplysia californica | reverse complement strand
ACGTTACAAAGGCAAAGCATTACCTTCCATTTTCGTTGCGTTGGACTGTGGCTGTTGTTATTGTCACGTGTGCTTTTCCTTACTGAAACAACATACTGACACCCCCATCCTTACGTTTTTAGTCAGTTTCCAATGTATTTTTGTTATTGAGTTACTCACGTGAAAGCTACCACGTGTGTGGTTGGCGGGTGCTCTGGTGTGGTTTGCTTCTTCTTTCCTATCAAACATCTATCGTCCTTATCTCCCCTCCTTTTTTTATGTTTGTTGCTCTCTTGTAACACCTGTAATCTTCTGGCGCTCATATGACCTTATGCAGTTGCGAGCGCCGTAATACCTCTACTAAAACAAAATCTAAAAAGCTACCAACGTGTGCCCCGCTCGCTCAAACGACCTTATATTATTCATGTATATTATATATAGATGCCAGCGCCGTAATACTCACATCAAAAGAAACAATCTGTTCTGATGTATTGTATTGTATCTCACAACTGCCTGTGTCGAAGCGGATTGCCCCTGTGGATGGTATAAATAAATGTGGGGCCGTGTTGACAAAACCAGTCGCCCCTCTCTATACGCGAGTGGAGATCATATCGGCCGAACATAATTTACAAACCGGCGTTGGGTGGTTGGCGGGTGCTCTGTTGTAGTTTGCTTCTTCTTTCCTATCAAACTTCTATCGTCTTTATCTCCCCTCGTTCTTTTTTTCTTTTTTTTTTGTTGTTGTTACTCTCTTGTACCACCTCTAATCTTCGGCACTTATATAACCTTATTGTGTTGCAAGTGCCGTAAAACTCTTGCTAAAACTCAACAGGAGGCCCGGGTTTGATTCCCGAATGGGGAGAAATTTTTTTATCAAGCGTCTCGGTCTTACTGCTTGGCTGTTGTTTCTCTCTCAGCCCGGATTGGCCCTGTCAGCCAGGGTTGTATGCCTGCCTTCCAAATGATTTAAATTGTGTCCATGTTGGTGTAAAAACATCTACATTAAAATTCATTTAAAAAAGAAGAAAAAGTATATATAATTTTAAAAAATATTTATTCTTAGATGACCATATAGATGGATGTCCATCTTGTGCCCAACGGTTGTAGAGACTTCCCGGGGTGCGGCCCCTTTCATCGTTACCATGGCAACCAGTGCTGAGCAGAACGGCGTCGAGGGCAAGGTCAAGGACTCTGCGGGCGCTGTTGGGACCGCAGCTGGTGGTGACGTCAGTGGCAGTGTCGTTTGGTATGTGCATTGTTGCTGTTGCTGTTGCTGTTGTTGTTGCTGTTGTTGTTGTTGACTTATATTGGTGAGAGGCCTCTGATTCCTACATTCCCTTGTTAAGTTTGTGTATAGGTCTGTAATTTGTTTGTGTGTTATTGTGTGTGGGGGGGGGCGGGGTGCTAGAGAGAGAGACAGAGAGAGAGAGAGACAGAGAGAGAGAGACAGAGAGAGAGAGAGAGAGAGAGAGAGAGAGAGAGAGAGAGAGAGAGAGAGA
>NW_004799274.1:3195-17701 GCF_000002075.1 Aplysia californica | reverse complement strand
TATGATGATGATGATGATGATGATGATGATGATGATGATAATAATAATGGTATTGATAATAATAATAACAATAATAATGATAATAATAATAATAGTAATAGTAATCATGATGGTGTAGATAATCTTTGTAGCGCCCACTCCAGTGTGCATGTGCATCAGTTCTAGGCTCTTTGCATAAATCTTAGTACAAAGAACGATAACTGTGAAAACTTAAAATCGTCACTCATTCTCATTTTGTTTTTCTCGTACACTCTTCTCAGTGACCCCCGATTTGACGAGCCAGTCGAGTGAGGGAGAGGACAAGATGGATGGTAGCTGGGAGAATGGAGGCTCGACCCACACGATTAATGGGGATGGTGGGTGTTGTGTGGGTGTGCTGTGGGTGTCCTGTGGGCATGGTCCCTCCTTATGGATGTTGTTGGTACATGAGTAATGTTGGGTGGTTGGTGGTCTCATAAATGTCATATGCTGCTCTTCTTTTCTCTGTTCTCTGGTAAACTATAAACATTATCATAATATTGACTCTTTGTGCATTAGTGATAGGCGGATGTTCCTGTGTGGTAGGCTCTTCTTAACTAGGAAACATCTATCATTCATACCTCTCCCTGTGGGTGGTTGGTGGGTGCTCTGGTGTGGTTTGCTTCTTCTTTCCTATCAAATATCTGTCGTCCTTATCTCCCCTTCTTCTTTTTTGTGTTTGTTACCCTCTTGTAACACCTCTAATCTTCTGGCACTCATATGATCATGCAGTTGCGAGCGCCGTAAAACCTCTACTAAAACAAACAATACCTCTCCCTGTTCTTTTCTTTGTGTGTTACTCAAGAGTAACTCCAAAAATTTGGGGCTCTCTTGGTCTAGAGGTACGGTGTTTGCCTCTTGTTTAAAAGGTCCTGGGATGGAAACGTGATAGTGCTAAGAACATATTCTTCTCTGAAATGTTCTCTTTTAAAATTCTCTCCTTTCACTTCCTTTCCTGTTCTCTAGTCGTATACTGTCATCTGCTTTCATCTCCATCCACCCCCCACCCCCTCACCCCAGCCTTCTCTGGGCTCCTCTCTCCTTCTCCAGACTTTTTCTTCTCTTTTTTTTCTAGCTTCTTCTTACTGCTGTCATCTTTAGGTAGGTTTTTGTACATATTAATTTCTATTCATATTGTGACTTACCTTCCCATGTGGTTGGAGTGTGCTACTGGCAAGTTTTACTTATTTTCTGTCCACTGAGTTTTATATTCGGCACAATTTTATATGTTTAAGTTATTTTCTTCCCCAGCTCTAAATGATCTTCGTTACTGTGTCGATATGCCTTTCTTTACTAACAAAGAATTAATTTTTAAACTCGCTCGCTCTGCCAGGTGATGGAGTGAGCAAGACAAGCTCAGAGCCAGAGGAAGACTCACGGAAACCCACAGAGGAGGAGTTGCTTCGACAACTAGAGGAGGCAAATCGGTGAGTGGAACACGATATGTAAGGGTCGAATGGAGGTGGATGTAGTGGTTGGTGGATGGGAGGCCAGGATGGTGTGGATTCATGTGGATGTGAGTTGGATCAGTCTCTCCCACTATCCGCTAGCTTCCACACCCAGATGTTCTCGTATCCTCCAACATCGACTGATGGGTACTGTCAGCAAGTGGACGTGTGTCCAAAAGGCTCTGACTTGAAAGTTCATAGTACTGCAGTCAGTCTGGAGAGTATTTGTAAAAGCCACGTCTGCGGTCCTGTTGATCTGGCCTTAGAATATCAAGTTTCACTTTTGGGACTCTTCTTTCTCTCTCCCCCTCCCTCTCTCTCTATTTCTCTCTCTTTCTCTCCCCCTTCTCCCTCTTTCTCTTTCTCTCGCTCTCTCTCTCTATCTCTCCCTCTCTCTCTCTCTCTCTATCTCTCCCCCCTTCTAAGGCCAGATCAACAGGACGGCAGACGTGGCTTTTGCAAAAACTACTCTCCAGACTGACTGCAGTACTATGAGCTTGTAAAAATCTCATGTCCCAGGTTCATCCCCAGCTCGGAGGACAAACCATGCTGCCTTTAACTCTTACAGGACATCAGTTTTGTGTTGCTTTTTCTAAAATTGACGACTTGTTTTGTCAATCTGTAATGAATGATCGCTATTGTGTTGATGTGCTTCTGTGTACTCAAACACAAACAAACAACCAACAAACTATCTCTAAGAATCATGGGTGGTTGCAGGATACTTTGGTGTGGTTTGCTTCTTCTTTCCTATCAAATATCTATCGTACTTTTTACTCTTTCTTCTTTTCTCGGTATGTTGCTCTCTGGTAACATCTCTAATTTTTGGCTATTATATGACCTATTTGTATTGCAAGTGCTTTAAAACTCTTAGTAGGCTTTGGCCGCCACCCGGGCAAAATTCAAAATTTCTTACCAACTGAAAATATTTAATGTATCTCACGCGTTCATATGACCTTATGCAGTTGCGAACGCCGTAAAACACTACCCCCCCCCCCCCAAAAAAAAAACCCACAAAAAAAAACAAACCTCTTACCAAAACTAAAACTTGATTCTCTCAGAATGCTGGAGGCAGATGAGAAGTCATACCCAACTTTGGCCGCCTTCTCGGCGACACCGGGCCACTCACGGAAGGGCTCGGGTTCGAGCATTGTATCAAGCACGTCGTCCAACAGCTTCTACAGCGCGCAGAACTCAAATGAGTGTGAGGACCCCAATGGTGAGTGCTCTGTCCAGGACGGAAGACGTGATGCCTGGACTTGTGTGTCTGTCAAGGACATGTCCATTCTCTGTTGATTCTGCTGCTTGTCTTTTGTTAAGGTATTTTTTTTTCTCCATTTGTTGAGCCATTCGATCAAATCATCCGGTGGTCAGAAGTTGGACAGTATTTTTTCTCAGACTCATTGTTTTTTCCTGCGAGCATGTGTGTTGTATGTCTTTTCCCCAAACAAAAGGAGGGCCAATTTTTGTAGAAGTGTGTTATAAGTTAATGTTGTGTTATCATTGAGCAAACAATTACTTTGATTCTGTGTGCTGGCGTCTGTGACTAATAAAGGACTGACAATATAAGCCTCCATATCTCTGTACAAAACTAACACACAATGTAAGTGTAAGCATCAGTATCACTGTACTAACAACTAACTCTACATTTAATTGTTTCGTTTCTGACAAATTCAGGTCCCATTTGCACCCTCTCCTCTCAAATGCCAGACCATTCTATCTGTTACTCTTTCAGAACTGTAATTTTATGTGGCTGCATCTAAAGTTTAAACATTTTTTGTTTTCAGTTAGTTGTTTAAAATACACCTGGAAAGAATAGGTCGAGTCAATGTCAGTTTGGTTAATGTTTGATGTCACACTGTTAGAGTCTAGAATATTTATACTCATGATTCTGTCTAAGAATTGTTTGTTCTAGATCTCTGCTTGTAAGGGAATGTCTTTGTCGTAATTATAGGGTTGTTGCCACTTTGTTCCTGAGCTGTCTTGCATTTGATGTTTGGAAATACATGTGAGCTTGTGACTGTTTTTGTTTTCAATCTGTCAATTCGTTGCAATAATGGCCTCTGTCTTTTGTCATTTAAAAAATTCGAGTTAAGGAATTATTTTTAGCTTTTCAATTGTTTCCTTCCCTTAGTTAGGCCATATTGATTTCTTATTTTAGAACTGGAAAATTTCCTGGCATTTTGACACTGTTTTATGTCTCCTCATAAAGAACATTACAGTAGGGCAGTCTGACTTTGGCTGATATTATAGCGCATTGAGGAGTACTCATTCCTTACTGTTGTGTGCTAATGCTGTAGTTGAAAAACCTTTGAAAGGTTTGATAACAAACTGAGTGTTGTATATGCATATACATATATATATGTATATATGTATAATACACATAATCATAAACAACAACTGCTTTATCTTTCAGAGATTTTAGATAACAAGTGTTTCGTCAGGATGTTTCTGTACTCAGATTGCCAGTTTTCTCATTACTCTGTCTTTACTCGGGGGCTCTCGTGGCCTAGAGGTTAAGGTGTTGGCCTCTCATTCAAAATTTTCTTCTCTAAATTTGTCTCCTTTCACCTCATTTCCTGCTCTCTAGCAATGTTCTGTCATCTGTTTTCGTCTCCTCATTCTGCCCCCACCCCCTCATCTCCTTTGCCCCTTCCTCTGGGCTCCTGATTCTTTCTGCAGTCTTTCTACTGCTACTCCTTCGCTTCTTCTTACTGCTGTCTTTCAGCCACACCCCTGATCTTCTGGTAGGAAAGATCTACACCTAGCCTTCTCAGAGAAGGACGAAAAATCTCGGAGGGCCCGTGTGCAAGTTGCGCTCGTTAAAGATGCCTTGGTGGTCTAAAATCGATAAGAGTAGGCTTCGGCCACCACCCGTGCAAAATTCCAAATTTCCTACCAACTGAAAATATTAGGTGTGTCCCGCGTCTCATATGACCTTATGCAGTTGCGAGCGCCGTAAAACACTTTACAAAAAACAAAAAAACCAAAAAAATGTCTTTACTCTTGTCTCTCGCCTTGGAAGAGCTTCCTTCTTTTGCTAAATTAGTTGTCTCAAGGTGTGGCATAGTTTTTCCTGCTATTGCTACCGTGCTGTCCTGGGCTTTTCATTATCGCTGACATATTGCTGAAAATAACATTGTAGAATTCAGCTTTAACTCGTACTGAATGAACAGGAAATTATGCTGCCGGTAAATCACTTCAGAGTGGTTCCCCAGCTGGTGCCAAAATTACAAGGACATGTCCCAAAAATTCCGACTTTTTAAAGAATAAATATTATTCTTAATGGTTGCTGAGGCAAATGAAAATTTTAGGGGGGGGGGGTTGAATTTACACCAATCTATTGAAGTGTCTTACTTAGGTATGAGTCAGGCTTCTAATTATATCTTGTACAAAATGCAAGCACAGCATTTTGAATTTTAAGATGAATACCCACCTTCCTTACGAGCACCTTCAGTTTTTCTTAATCTTTATGGCCCATATCAATAATTTTATCATTTTTCTTGTGCTCCTGATGCTGGTGCTTTCCTTGTACTTTGCTCATTTCCGACGTATTATATACTCTATCATGAGGGGGGCTCCGGTTCATTTCACAAATACTTTTTTAAATTAAAAAAAAAAATTTTTTTTTTACTAATGCTGTTGTAGTTGGTAGCAATGCTCGCACTTGGTGTCGCGGTGTTTCAGCTCGAAACTTCATGTGTGTACCACAACCTCCACCACCACCACCTCCACCTCCTCCCACTTCCTATGACTTTCACAGTAGATCCGAACCAGACTCCCGTGCCTGCTGCTGCCCCTCCGACGTCAACGCCTGAACCGACCGTCAAGCAGAAGAAAGCGTTCTTGCGAGCCCTTGGCAAAAACCGCAAGAGGATCTTAACCTTGAAGCGGAACTCGGTGCCAGATTTGATCTTAAACGGCTGCGAGTCCCCCGCCTCTTCCTCTATGCCCAGCTCCCCTGTCACCAAAAATAGCCCATCCCTCATGTCCCCGGCTGGCACCGAGGGTCAAGGTCACGAGGGCTCTGAGCAAACGGCCGACCCTGTCAGGACTATCTTGGGTAAAAAAAAAAAAAAAAAAGCTTCAAATAGCTGCGAGTCTCAGTTCTGACCACAGTTTCCTTCCCATTCTGGTTTCTCTTGACAAAACTGACCACTGTCCATGCATGTTTTCAGATGACAAGTTTTAATTGTAATTGTATTGGGTTTATTTTTTTAGTTTTTTAACATTTGCTTTTTTGAGGGGGGCTGAACTTATTCTGTAACAAAGTCCTAATTATGTGTGTTATGCTTATATACTTATTAGCATCATGTGTTGGTTTTTACAAGATTTTTAACACGTTTGTGTTTTTAATTAAACCACGATCAAGATCTCAGAATTTCTATTTCCCTTTTTTTTTTCAGTCTACACACATAACTTATGAACTATGGTTACAGTACTTTATAAGGCTGAATTAAATAGGCTTTCTCATGAAAAAAACCTTTTTTTTTGCTTTGTTTAATGACAGGGTGGCCGTTAATGTGAAAAGGTTGAGAGTTTATTTCCTTCTTACAAACCGCTGTACAGAGTGAAATACCACAGTCAAAACCAATTTCACATGTCACAAAAGTGTTACAGCGAAGTGTAAGAGGTGTGTGTTTAGACTAACAGCAACCTCATTGACTTAAGCCTAAGAGCTTTGGACAGATTCGAGCTGTGGTTTTTGTAAATTGTTGTTATCGATCCAGTTTTTTTGTGTAAATTATGAACCCAAAACATGAAAGAACTCTCTAGACTTCTGAGACTGTTCGTTCCCATGAATTCCCTCCACTGTGGTAAGAACTGTTACTCCGCCAAGCCCTAGTTCAGAAGCGACCACCCTACTAGTTTGGATTATTCCCCCTCCCCCTTCACTGGACCCTCCCCCCCCCACCACCACCCTTTACTTGTTTTGCCTGCCAGGGATGTGCTTAGCTCCCACCCTGCCTCCGTTATGGCTTCTTCCAACAAACTGCACCACGGCCTGTAGTAGTTGTCACCGACCAATATCAGGTCTATGGTTTGTTCGTATAGCGGTTGAATGTTTTTGTTGCTTATTATTATTGTTATTATTATTATTATTATTATTATTATTATTATTTATTATATTTTAGCATTTTTGTTTTTCCCCACTGCAAGATTTGATTATTCTGTTCTTTACCATTTGGATTTATTTTTCTCCCCCTCACGAATCGTTAAGTTGAAACTTTAACTTTTGAAGTTGCTTCTTTTTGGGGGTTTTTATGTCTTTGTCTCGCCCTGGTCATATATTTACAATGCTGTGTTCTGGTGGATGATCCATATAAATTATTATTTACCCTATGCAAAGAGTATGAAAAAGAGTTCCTGACAAAAAATGCGATGTATGTGGTGTGCGGTGTTTACTTTTCAGAGTATTATTTTTGCTTTGTATGCTGTGTGGACATTTGTCAAGATATATGGTGTTTGTGATAGTCACTTTTCAAGGTGTAATTTTTTTTTTTCATGTGCGCTGTGAGTGTATGTAAATGATATAGGTTGTGTCTTTCTTTTGTTTAATTTTGAGAGGGGGGGGGGCGCGGTGGGGCGGTGGTTTATTTACTTAAGATGATAGCGCTGCTCTCAGAACTGTACACTGCAGTATTATGAGCTCCTGACACAGTATCCCCTCTCCTCATCCTTGACTCCCCCCCCCCCACCCTATCTCCTCAACTGCTACATACCGTTGTTACTGCTGATACTTCTGCAATATCTATATTGGGTAACTTTCGCACCATAATTTTAATGAATTCTTCGGTAGTTCTAGGCTCTGGTGCAAAAATGATGTTTAGTATTTCTGCGAAGAAAAGAAAATTAGTTGCAATTTTAAAAATTAATCACAAAATTTAAGGCAATTTTGTAAACGTAATAGAAATTATTGGAAATGTTTTTGTTTTTTAAAATCTCTGTTGCATTTTACATTGGATGGTGCCAGACATTTTAGAATGAGCAAAGGAGTAAAAAAGAACAATTGAAAAAAAATGAGAAAGCACTTAATGTATTCAATGTGTGCCCTGCGTTGCAAAGAGATATATATATTTTTTTGTTTTTACTTCTGTCAAGTTTGTGAGAAAGAATTTCACAAATTTGATATTTCCTTGTAATCTGAAAAGGCACTTAAATAAACAAATTTTATGTGCTCATGAACAAAGATATGTCAATACCACCAAGGTTGACTATGAGTTAATTAGACTTATATACCAGAGAGCAATAAATGTTTTTGTTCATTTGAAACTTGAGACACAGTATTATTGTTCCCCAGTGGAGAGCTGTGGGTTCGATTCCAGCATTAGAAAATGTATTATATAAAGTACAAATTTGTCTGTCTACTTGGATGCTATATCACCACACCCAGCCCGAGTTGATCCTGCCTAGCAGTAGGAAGCAGCCCGCCTCCCGAATGATCTAAATTGTTGAGATGGGAGTGTAAAACTAAAACGTCTACGATCTTTGCAAGAACTATTACATCACAAGCTATAGCTGTATGTTATAGAGTTCTTCCGCTTTTCCCCTTGGTGCGACTTGTGCCGCCATCCCATCCTTTATTTCTCAACCCAACACCCACTGCTTTAATCAAACAAATACAATGTCATGTATATAAAACAGAAATGTGCTTTTTCCGTCCCTCCTTTATTTCTCTTTCACAGGTTTTTTAGCTCCGTGTGACAAATGTTTATATATTTTAGAAATTAGTCATTCGATTCCCCCTCTCTCTCTTTGTCTTGTCACGTTGTGGGCTGGCTTCCAAAGAGTGTGCCTCTTCCACTGCCATCTTCTTTTCTTAATCTTGCGGTCAGCTAGTTTTAGTTTGGATTTCCTCCATAATTACAGTTCTACATTTATCGCTAAGTCTCCTCTGGATTTTTTTCTTAGCCTTGACCAACTGCTTTATGTCATCTTTAACACATGCATAGCTGCCAGCTACTGGGTAAAGAATTATTTAATACACTTTTGAGAGTCTAAGTACGGAAGTTCGTTTTTGGGTCAGAAAATATGTGTTCTGTTTTCTATTTCTTGCTCCTCACAGATTTGCCGGCTCTGAAGGAAAATTGTGACTTTCAAAAACAAATGTGCTAATGATAACGAGAACGGGGCACGTTAACTCTGTTGAAGAGATCTTTACTAAACATTTCTGACATTGTTGTTGAAATTAAAAATTGAACTAATTGAATGCTGATAAGTGCATGATAGAAGGGGATTACTTGTCCTGTGCCCACCATCTTGACTTGCCACCTGGATAGTCTGCAGTTTGGTTTTGAAAAGTTGGCAGCAATGCACTTGTTATGCAACTTTTGATTATGTTTGTTTTTGTTTTTTCTCTCTCAAATTTCTCATTTGCTCAATTAATCACTACATACTAGAGGGTGTACTTGGTAGGGGATGTATTTATTTTTGTCTTATCTTTATTTTTTACGTCATGAAGAAACAAGCAATGCCAACTGCTTGTACTGGGCTCATGATGTTTCTGTCTCTTGAAAGGACCAACGATTTATTTGATGATCAATACATAGTTAAATGGTCCCTAGTTAAATGTCCCTGTCTGTGTATGTAGTGTCCTGGTGTCTTTCCTCACAACCCAATGACTTCCAGAAATTGTGCTACAACACATTATAGGAAGAACCTGCATATTGTAGGTGATGATCTGACACTGCATGGTTATAGCTTGGATAGAGTCTGTTGGTCTTGTGTGTGTGATGAAGTGACACGGCATGATGATAACCAGATCAAACTTTACACATGCCCATAAGTGTGTCTTCCCAGGTTTTTTGAGCACTGCGGACCAAATATCATACACCCCCCCCCCCCCCCACAGATGGAATGAATCATTTTTTAAACTACTTTGTGTTTTTTCCATTCATGCTTACAACGTTTGTTTGCATTTTGGGGGTGTGGAAGATTGGATATGAGGGGAATGAGGCTGTGGGTTTTTTCTGTTTGACTTTTATTTGTTTTGTTTTTTTGTTTGTTTTTTTCTAATTTTTAAAAAAATTGGTGGAATGGTTAGTGCTAACGGCAATGATAAAACATCTCTGAGTACTCATACCATGCAGTATATATTATGCTTAAATATATTTAAATATATAGAATGATAAATGCTATATCATATCAGTATGCATATGCTCTTACACACATACATATTTTACCATATATGTACTCCATATATAATATATACTTTGTGCGCTATGTGTAAATACAGCTTCAGACCGTGAACTAGACCGGTTCATCCCCCCACCCTCCAGCCCCCTATATCTTTGCTTCTTTTCCTCTCGCCCAATGAGCACACGCATAATATGACGTGCTTGTTTATATAAAGAATTTTTTAAAAAGAACACCACATAAGGAATATCATTGATAGTAAGTGGGTCATTCGCCGATATTGTCAATGGCCTCAGTGTTTTGATAAACTAGATGAACTTTCCATACTCTAGGTGGTAGTGGTTTTTTAACTTATTAGAAATAATGTTTGTCCGTGGTATATCAGCATAGATAACCTCTTTAGGGCTAGAAATAAGGGACAGTTTTGTTTTTTTTAGTTGCTGACCAGTTCTGTGATTCGTCATCACCTTCCCCCCTCCACCACCTCCCCTTACCTCAACTGTTGCCTCTACCTTTTATTCACACACCACTGTTCACCACCCCCCCCCCCTTTCATTTCAACAAGTTGCTTTTTTTTGTAAATCAGAACTGGAAGCCTTTACCCTAGGGCAGATATGGATATTCTCATCGCCCCATTAACTTCTATTTTTTGTTTCTTAAGTACAGTTTGATAGTATTATTGAAAGTAATGATAATATCAGTAACAATGATGAATTGCATTTTCATAAGTGGCGTTCCTTCTGGAAAGAAAACTCTATCTATACGTCTGACAAAGCTTATAACATTACGAAATTTTCTCAGTTTCCCAGGAAGAGGTTGACTCTTTTGTTGCCTGAAAGATCTGAAAAGAATTATCTCTCTCAAAGATTTTGTCGCTGTCGGCAGAAAATCATTGCTCCCATTTTTGTGATCTCAAGAAATTGCTTATCGGTGATATTGTATAATAACAGATGATTCAGACTTTGATTTAAGAATATTTGAAGCCTAATTCTGATATAAAGCGTAAATGAAATCATTTTGCGAACCGTGTGAGTATTCAGAAGTTGTGATTGACTGATTTTTGTGTGAGAGATACACAACTGTGTACGGAGGGCCTGAAGTATTTTTTGCTCTTATATTGGCCCAAGGCCCAGCTATTTTACATCAGTGACTGTGATGTAATGTTTAGGCGCTTCTCCTTTTGCATAGTAAAGACATGAGTTCAGTTCTCGAATGAGGAAGCCATTTTATCGAGTATCCAATCTCCCTACCTGTTAGGATGCTGTAGACCACTCAGCTCGGGTTAGCTCTGACAGGAAGGGTCAAAGCAGAGCAGCCTGCCAACTAAATGATTTAAATAGTGTTGATGGAGGTGTAAAACCTTTGGTGCAATCACTTAAAAAACTGAGGACATTTTGAAAGTGGAGCATTTAGCTGTGTGTCAGAGGATAGAAGACTTTATCATAGAGAAATCTCAGAGAGTTACCCTATGCTCAACACCAACGATTTTGTGGTTATGCTGACCAGCTGTTACACTGACTAATTTTGAGCTTTAAAAAAAGTGCGGTTTAAGTTGTTTTTTGTTGGGTTTTTTTGGGGGGTTGGGGGTGGGATAGGAGGGGTTGTTTTTGCTTATGAGTACATACCTACTCGTGTGTTAGAAAAGGAAAAGGGGGATTATCTATGTTCAAACTTGTTAAGTAAATTGGGAAGAATTACGGTTCTTTGTGCAGCAGAGAAAACATTGTTCCTTCACTGTTTCTTCACTATTCAGCGATCACTTGGCAAGTTTTGTTTTTGTGAGATTCCCTGATGGTAACTATTACTACTGGATCTTATGAAAGGTCAAAGTTACATTGTAATAATAAATAAAGTTTTTTTTTTTTTCCATCTGTGTGGTTAGGTACATCAAGCGAGACTCTGTGGGAGATCTGGGGCCGGATCATCAACGACTGGGAACCTGTCCGGAAGAAACCTGCCTTCCTCAGGGTAAGTAGACTTCTGTGTACATTTGTGGAAGGGGAGAGGGAGGGATGGAGGAAAGGGTGAGTATATGTGTTGGTTTTGGGAGGGAGCAGGAAGGGAATGAATGAGCATGGAGGTAAGGTGGGGGGATAGAGTTGATTGTCTAAATGCAGGGTGAGTTGAGGGGGGGGGAGCAAAGAAAGAGTGTGTTTTGGAGGTGGGGTGGGGCGAATGGCGGGCACAGGAAAGGTTTTAGTCAGAGTTGAGGAAGGACAAGTCTTTATGGACAATGGATGATGTACAGAGGAGAAGAATGGTTTCATGATCATGAATGAGAGGGATGCTGTATCCTGCTCCTGCCTCGGTTAGACTTGATGGGCAGGTCATCTCCTAAATTGCATCTATGAGGGCATGAAATATTTACAATCATTACCACCTGTACTGTATAAGAAGTGGAAAATACCTCCCATATATTATTATTTCATAGGCCGGATCATTTGAAATTTCTCATTTGGTATTCATCGATATTTCTATTTATGTGTTTGTGTGTGTGTGTTTGCGTGCACAGGAGCTGGTGCGTAAGGGTATTCCTCACGAGTTCCGAGGCATGGCCTGGCAGCTGATCCTGGGTGTGCACGACTCAGTGTGGAAACAAGAGTACGCTGAACACATGAAGAAAACGTCACCGTGCGAAAAGCTGATACGACGCGACATCGCGCGCACCTTCCCGGACCACGACTTCTTCAAGGAGAAAGACGGGTTTGGGCAGGAAAGCCTATTCAATGTCATGAAGGTGAGACTGAGAGAGAGAGAAAGGAGGAAAGAAAAGAAGATTCATTTTGTTGTATGTAGAAATTTTGATTTAAAGGTGCTTACAAAATGAATTACTTCTCTCGATCTGTTAATGGAGATATCTACTGAAAATCAACAGGAGGATCACGTTTGTAGATTTTCAACCGATGCCATTTATTTCAAGTTTACACTCATTAACACGTCCTTTATTATTTCGTACTTTCAAAGTGTACGCACCAAACCTATACATTTGATGTATCTATGTCCTCAGGGCTGAAATCCGACAAGCACACCTCAAATAGAAAAAGAAAAGAAAAAAAACGACAAAGGAATATTTTTTTTTTATGTAGGAAGAGAAAGAGAGCAGGAAAGACAACTTTATTTTGTCATACAGGGAGCATAAGAAAAGACAAATCTAATTTGTCGTAAAGATGAGAAGTAAAAAAAAAAAATGGAAAGGGAAATTCTTTTTTTTTTGGGGTCATGTGAGGCAGAGAGAGTAGAAAAAAACCCAGTTGCGTTATATCCTGCAAGGGAGGTTAAGAAAAATGAGCTATGTGTAAGGAAGATGAGCAACAGTGTAGAAAGACATATTCTTTTTTGTCTCGTAGAGTAGAAAAAAGGAGAAGGAAAAGACAACTCTGTTCTCTCATTCTTTTTTCTTTTTTCCTTCGCTGCCCATTAGATCTCAGAGGTGAAGAAGAAGAAGAAAAAAAAAGGGAAGACAGAAAATATTTGTGGGTGTAAATGTCAGACATGAGGTCTGGGCTTACATTTTGACTGATTTTCAAAATAGTGTATGATGGAATCATACACTCTATATAGTCAATATATTCATGTTAGTTATGATAGTATAAGAGAAGTTGCCCCTCCTGCTTCATGCTGTGGGTCTTCTATGTTCCACTCCCATCCCCCCCTCCCCAAATTACCCCCACCTTCCACCCCGTATCTTCAGCCCAATTACAGAGCTGCTGACATTTATCTTTGTGCTCTGTTTTCTCAAGAGAGTGTAAGATCGCTTTTTATGTAGACCGACACATAGAGCTGTCCCAAATGATCTGCTCTTTGCTTTGTCTTTTGTGGGGTAGCTTTTTTTTCAGTAATTGAATGGGGATTCATGTTGCAATGTTGAAATTTTTTCCCACAACTTCTGGTGTGGTGATTTTTCTTTTCCATATAATGCTAGCAGAGGACGAGAGTTCGGTTCTCATTTGAAAAAGTTATTTTATCAAGTTTTTCTCTCTCTCGGCCCAGTACATGTTCAAAGCAATCTGCTTCTTGAGTGATTTAGATTAGTTGTTTTATTGATTATAATTTTAAAATTGAGCTCCACGTCTCACTGACTTGTTATGTCCACGCTTCTCTCCTGCATTAAAAAAAAATTCCTTTTTTTGAGGAAGCTCGTGTACTTTAAAATTGACAATTCACTGCTATCTACATGCTGTGTAAGTGTGTGTGTGTGTGTGTGTGTCTGTGTGTGTGTGTATGTGTGTGTGTGTGTGTGTGTGTGCCTGTGTGTGTGTGCATGTGTGTGAGTTGGAACAATACGACAGTGTCTGGACGATAATGATTTGTCTATCTTATCTGATGTTGTCTCTCTCCCCCCAGGCTTACTCGCTGCATGACCGTGAGGTGGGGTATTGCCAGGGCAGTGGCTTCATCGTAGGACTTCTGCTTATGCAGGTATGTGTGTTTACTTTGTGGCTGGGATTGACCCCTGGTCATCTGTTATTGACAGCTGGTCATCTGCCTTTCCGTTATTGGTTCAGGTGTATGTAATACCCATTGCACACTGCAAAAAGTTTCTTCAAATTCCAGTTTGACATGATCTGATACAGTATTTGAGGATGGCCAGATTTTCTCCTGTGGAGAGCAAAAACTACTTTTTTTTGTGCACAATTTGATAAAAATCCTCTAACGTTGTTTTCTTTACTGAAACTAAATTTTTGTTTACTCTCTGTCTGACTGTTCACCTCACCATAAATATATATCGCGTCTTTTCAAACAAAACCTGAGATGTGGTGGCCATTGTCATTTTGCTTGACCCCCTCACCCTGCAGCCATCCCAACCACCTCTTTTCCATCTCCCTCTCTCTCTTTCCTCTCCCCTTTCCCCTTCCTTTCTTTACCCGCCACCCTCCCCTATTGCACATGATATCCCTTTTACCCCC